>NW_026057586.1:18853172-18860297 GCF_023721935.1 Panthera uncia | reverse complement strand
AAAAAAAAAAAAAAAAAAAAAAAAAAAAAAATCCACAAACAGGAAAATGTATGAACGGATTACGACATAGTCCTACAGTGGAATGCAATATGGCTACATATGAACATGACTGAATCTAAAATGCATAACATGCAGCAATACTAAAGCAAGTTTAAAAAAAATGCGTGTGGCATAATTTTATTTATCTAAATTTCCAAAACAGGCAAAATGAAACGTTATATTGTCTAGGAATATCTATACATAAAGAAAAGACAGAAGGTGATTCAGAGAAAATGCAGGGTGAGAAGAAGCGTTCTTCTTCTGGAGAGAAGGGTTCAATACCATTTGGAGATCCCACGCAAAAGGCTTCAAAGCATCAGTACTATTTTTCCTTTTACTGGATTTATCTTGTCGTTATTCTTGAAATTGTATAATAGACGTTAAACACACTCTCTTGTATGTATTATATATCATATATGTAACATTTTTTTAAAGGTTTTTCAGAGAGCTTTGATCTGTGAGGGCCTAATCAAAGGTACAAACATAAAGTACCTCACTTCCCACCCCATCCCAGTTTGTCTTAAATAGTGAGTTGGTTCCCAAAGCTCTTCTCCCAAAGTCACGTGGCTTCCTGCTCACTATGGGACTCGGAGAACAGAGCTGTGGGCAGCGGTGGCCAGGAAGCAGGTAGAGCCCCAGACACCCATGTGCTTCTCATAGTGGCTGATGTGTTATTTTTCTCACTACTGTTATTGATCTTGCCTTGTCTTTCTGCCATGACACAGGCTGAAAAACACAGTGACATCTGATGGTTTGTTGACCTGATTCACCCGTCCCATTTGGATAACGCCTGTGGTGGCTGACAGCTGAAAAAAGTCTCCACAAAGAATCTTGTCCTGAAGTCTCAACTGAGCACTTTCTGGAAACAGGTATTAAAGAAAAGTTTTTGCTGAAGAAGGATCTTTACCTTGCGTGTATTTGTTTAGTCTATGCTTATTAGACCTCAGATTTCCTTATGTTCCACGATAATGATGAAGATGTGTTCCCTCGAATCATAAATGCACTTTTTGTTGCTATTTTAACATCTCTGAAATCAAGATGCGTTTACAATCTAAGACATGACGTAGTTTGACAGCAGTTTTTTCTTTCTGAGAATGCGAAATAATGGCTTGTCTTTAGATTCGTGGTTTCTTAGATTCTCTGGCATGTGACATCAAGTTTCAAGGGGGATTCCCATTGATAGAAGACGGAGAAAAACAGAGGTCTTACAACAGGGAGATCAAAACCTGCCACACTCCCTAGAGGCCAGAAGTGACTCTGAAAAAACCCACACCTGAGAACCACTCTTGTTTCCTCCCTTCACCAGCTCGCCCTACCCTGGCTTAACTGTTTGATTTCAGTAACTTGGTCACTGATGTATAGTACTAGATTGAGGACTTACCAAATAACGTGAAGATATTTTTTTAATATTTATTTATTTTTGAGAGAAAGAGAGAGAGCGAGAGAGCACAAGCAGGGGAGGGGCAGAAAGAGAGAGAGAGAGAGAGAGAGAGAGGCACAGAGACAGAATCTGAAGAAGGCTCCAGGCTCTGAGCTGTCAGTACAGAGCTCACTGCGGGGCTCAGACTCACGAACTGTGAGATCATGACCTGATCTCAAGTCGGACGTTTAACCAACTGAGCCACCCGGGCACCCCTGTGAAGATATTTTTTTAATGTAAGGTTTCTAACAAGAATTATTCATTTCTACAGATCCTTTAAGAATTATTCAATAAGTTACAAGTTAGAAATTACATGGTGTGTGGAGGGGGTCGGATACCAGTTTTCTTTGAGATAAACCAAGATAAGATGCTTTTCTGTATTGAGCAGGAATTACCTAAACTGTGGGAGTAGCTTCGACAGGTTTCCATTTGCTTATGGCAAAGCCTCTTCAGACCAAGACTTACTGGAAGCGGGGCTGTGCTTCTTTTTGTTTGATGTGTCATGGGTAGACCCAAGTGCCACACCATCTACACATGGCACTTAATAAGTACGGACTGTTCCGAGTTTAAATGGATTTAATCTGGGCAGACAGGAAGAGCAGACATCAATCAGCACGTGTTTGGCTTGTTTTGAGAAAACAACATTAATCTGACCTAGCATGGTCCACAGTGATGTGGTCCAACCTGCTCCCACTCGAGGCCCAGGTAGCTGGTATCCGACATCCCTCAGGGAAATCACGATAGAGATTGTATGGTTTCCCTTCAAATAAAGGAAACTTAAACAGAGGAAGAATTAATGTAGGTAAAACACCAGACTGGCAGCCTGAACAGCTCTTTGCCACCTGGCCATTGTAACATCCTCAGAGTCCCTGCCAATGGCATGCTTTTTTTCCACCCCACGGAACAGAGTGCTGGAAACAGATACTCGGTAGTAGTTTGCCTCCAGTGCCCTGATATGTGACAGTTTCCTGCATGGGACTTTTATTCTTATTTGGCATTTGAACTTTTAAATGACTCCCTGATTAATGCTTCGATGCTGCACGTGATAATTGCCTTGGCAGACAAGGATGTCTTTGTTCTTGCCCACTCACCTTTTGTATGGAGTTTCCCACTCCTGTGCCCTTATTTATGACTTGTTGACGTTCATCTATATTTAGCGAGTGTTTTGCTAATATCCAAGGAGTCATCAAAGGTGCAGCTGCTCAATCTCTACAGGAAACTCCCGCTTTAAGGGGCTAGCTCTACTCTAGGAGGATCTGCTCCGGAACATTCCTCTGCAGGAAGATGAGAAATGCACTTCTTGATTTTTAAATTAGCTGGCTTGTGCTTCTATCTTTCCCCCCATTTTTGGAGCTCAGTGAACTCATATGTTATTCTTGGTTGGTTGTCAAACCAGCGAGGATGTTTTTCTGATCGTCTTTATGTGGAGTTATATTTGGCTGTTTTTTCCTCCCTTTTCAGAGACTCCTTTCTTCGCTGTGTGGACACGTGACCTTGTTTTTGTGTTTTCAGTGTCCCAAGCTAGGAAACTTGTGATAGTCCTTTCCTGTTCCTTCTTGAGTCACTGGTTTATGTCAAAAATGCTTGGCTCACTTCCTCCACGTCCTTAGGAAGGGGGTCCTCCAAAACAACCCCCACTGCTGCCTCTCTATCTCTGTGTGGTTGCCACAGCACAAGCCATGACAAGGCCCTTTCTTTCTCAACCCCATCCCAATCGGGTTAATTAACGGTATACTCAGAATACACTATTTTAAGGTGATCTCGCCACAAGGCGAAGCCACTACAGAGTTCTCAATTCCACAAGGAGCTGCCTCTTTGCAGTGCAGAGATGACTCCCCATAAGGCCTCATGGGTCTCTCCATCAACCCACTTCTATCCATCCTTAGAAACAGAAAATATTTATTTCCCCTTAGTCCAGGCTTCCAAACATCAGGAGGGGGGGATATCACCCTTTTCATACATATCTTGAATAAAATAAGAAGAGAATATCAGAATAGATTTCACAAGTGCTTTTGAAACTGACAAGAATCCAGCAGAGGAGAAAAACTAAACCCAGGAACCTGGAATGGATAGAGGAAGGGGGGCATTCGAGAATGTTCTGCTTTAACTGTTGCCCCTTCCATGCAGCATCCATCTGCTCTTGTGGCTGAATCAGGGGAGGGATGGGAACCAGCCTTCGCAGGCAGCCTGCTGTGTGTGCTACTTTAACACCCATTTTGGGAGACAGTGTGATACAGAGGTTAAGAGCACAGGCTCAGGGGCCGGGTTTGAATCCTGCCTTTACCACTTCTCTGCCATGAACCCCTTAGCCGGTTATTTTAATCTCTCAGTGCCTCAGCTTCCTCATCTAAAATGGGGAGAGAGGGGGATCATAATAGTACCTCTCCCCATGAAGTTAGGATTAAGTAGGTTGATATGAAACAGAGCCTGGCATAGAATAACTACTATACAAGCATTTGATGAACCTAAAGTTCACTGAAGCTGAATAAATAAATAAATAAATAAATGTGACCCTCAGTCCTCTGAGCTACGTATTTGTAACCAACATCCCTGGTTGCTGGTTCAAGAGCCTCTCATCCTCTCGCTTCCTGCAGGCAGGGCTCTCCTCCACTTGATGGAGGCTGGAGATGCCATACGCCAGCCTTCCCAGCATCCCTTGCAGCTGAGACATGAACATAGAACCCAATCGTGGCCAGTGGAAACTGAGGACATTTTTGCTGGTGCCTTTTGGAAAGATTTTCCTGCCCTACCAAAAAAAAAGCAGTTTGACAAGAAGCCCCCTCCCATGTTTCCTGTGTGTTGACATCCCTCTATACCCCATCTTCTTGTGACCACAAGGAAAAAGCCAAGAAAAGCCAATCTAGTTCCACTGAAGCAATTCCAGAACCACCTAGGCCCAGGCTCCTTGTCAAACACAGTGTTGAGATAATACATGTCCTTATTCAGTAAGTCATTTGTAGTCAGTTGTTTATAGCCAGATGCATCCCAAGTAACACAAGGAGATTTTAAATGAGGAAATGGAGGATTAAGAAGACTGACTAATTTTGCTAGCCAGGCAGATGGTAGGACTAGAATTCAAACCCCATCTAACTCTAGTTTGAGCTCTTACTGCTGCATCAGGAAGCCACCCCAACTGACAGTGCTCAGCAACTAGACAAAGCCAGGTAGGACCCACAGCACCAAGGGACTGCTGTGTTCAGGACTGACTCTTCAGCAGAGCAAAAAATAACAAATGCCTTACAATGTATTGTTCCTCTCTTGTCTGCAAAGCACTCTCACGTCTCGAAATGTAGAAGTGGAAGGGAGCTCATAGACCATCCAGCCCAGATGACAAAACCGAGATGACCAAAGTCACACACCTGGTTAATGACAAAGCCAGATGAGAACTGAGGTCATGACCTCATTTTACAGGTGGAGAAACCTAGGCACAGAGTGGGTTATGTGTCTTGTCCAAGGTCACAGACTAGTAAAGCTGGCATATAAATTAGGCAGTCTGTCTCCCAAGTCCTCGATTGCTATAACATACACCCTACAGTGACCAGCTTCTGTAACTTGGGCCTTGCTTATAGAGATGTGCTCTCATAATCTGAGGGAGGAGTGTAATAATGCTGTAATCAACATCACAGATGCCAAAAAGGTTAGCTCCAAAATTGTGAGCTCCCCAGCCTGGCTGGCTGAGAGAACAACTGGCCCATCAAGGCTCATATGCAGAGCTGGATTGCCCAAAGGCCACGCTAACTCATGCAGAGAGCACGGGTGAACCAGGGGCAACCAGAAAAGGAGGAAACTCAAGTTGGAAAACTTTAGTCTAAATTTTGTAATAAAAAAAAAAATCTGAGGGGCACCTGAGTGGCTCAGTTGGTTAAGCGACCACCTTTGGCTCAGGTCATGATCTTGCAGTTCATGAGTTTGAGCGCCATATCAGGCTCTCTGCTGTCAGCGTGGAGCCCGCTTCGGATCCTCTGTCTCCTTCTCTCTGCCCTCCCCAGCTCGTGCTTGCTCTCTCCCTCTCTCAAAAATAAATAAACATCTTTTTTAAATCTAAAAAGATGTAGTTTTAGCATGTAGGTAAGCTTTGTGCTTTATAGCTGTGACCCCAGATACCGTGAAGCAGAGAAGAGCCTTCCCTGAATTTCTGATTCGCATAGTCCATGAGCATAAGTTTTGGCGTGGTTGAGAACACTCTCAGGTCACAAGAATCAGTGGTTTTTCAGATTCCATCCCCTGCCCCTCCTCCTGCAATACTACAATGAAATTCAATTCTGACACTAACCACCCCAAGTTAGGGTCAAACTCCACAAGTTCAAGGGTATAGTCCCCAGCAAGACTGCCCTCACTTCAGATGCCAGTCACAACTTTGAGTGTTCCCAGACCACCTGCACTTCTGACCAATTAGCTACAAATCCAAGGGATCTCACAACCCCCCCTTAGGTTCAACAACTGGCTGGAATGACTCACAGAACTCTGGAAAGTGCCATACTTATGATTACAGTTTTATTATAAAAGACACAAATTAGAAACAGCCAAATGAAGAGACACATAGGGCAAGGCCTGAGTGGGTCCCAGACACATAGCTTTTATGCCCTTTCTCCATGGAATCAGGACACATTGCCCTCTCAGCACACTGATGTGTTCACCAACCAGAAAACTCCCTCAAGCTTTGGTAACCAGTTTTTACTGGGGGTTCGTTATATAGACCTGATTGATTAAATCATTGGCCACATGATTGAACTCAATCTTCAGCCCCTATCTCCTCTCTGGACATCAAGTTCACATAAAGTCCCAACTCTCTCATAATATGGCTGGTCTTTCTGGTGACCAGTCCCCATCTGAGTCATCTTGATAGCATAAATTCAGTTGTGGTCCAAGGGGCTCTTAAAAAACAAAGACACTCCTTTGGGAGTTGGGAATTTCACTTGGGAATTTCCAAGGATATAGAATCTTCCTCCCAGAATCCAGGGACAAAGGCAGTCATATTCTTTATTATACAACACCCCACCCTTCACTTCCCCACATTCTGCTTTGTGATGTTTAGGCTGGGACTCTGCAAACCACATTTCTCCTTTGCCAGCCAGCTCTCTGTTAGACTTTGCCAAAGGCTTGCTAAAAGAAGACTGGAAGGCAGAAGGAGGGAAGAGGGATTTAGTCCTTTGTGTCTGCCTCCTGTTTTCCTCCTGTTTCTGTGAGCATGACCCCAGGCACACTTTCCACAGCTATAGTAGCCGTTAATTTCAGTACCTATAGTTGATTCCAGTTTTCAGTTTTTTAGCATTCCCAGAACCAGCCTTACCATGCCTTCTCAGAGACCACAGAACAAGCCAGACATCAAGGGTCCCCTCCCCTATTTCGAAGTCTGAGTCCAGGCCTCAGGGAACCCGTCCTTCCAGGTCAGAGACACCGGTACCAGCTAAGCAGCATCTCTTCCTCAGAGGTCTGTGTTCCAGGTGCATAAGACTTCCCTTCCAAGTTCAAAGACACTAGAACCAGCCACTGGTGCCCTCCAAAATCTTGAAAGGAAGAGAAAGAAAGAAAGAAAGAAAGAAAGAAAGAAAGAAAGAAAGAAAGAAGAAAGAAAGAGAGAGAGAAAGAAAGAAAGAAAGAAAAAAAAGGAAAGGAAAAGAAAGGAAAGGAAAGGAAAGGAAAGGAAAGGAAAGGAAAGGAAAGGA
>NW_026057586.1:18558022-18853162 GCF_023721935.1 Panthera uncia | reverse complement strand
GAAAGGAAAGGAAAGGAAAGGAAAGGAAAGGAAAGGAAAGGAAAGGAAAGGAAAGGGGAAAGGAAAGGAATATCTTAATTTTAGCTCCACACAGCCCATCTCCAAGCTTCTATGTTTTAATAATTCTGGCCATTGCACTTTGTCTCCTCAGCCCTGGGAATGATACTTCAGTTCCCTTTTGCCTTTTTATTTCTTTGATATCCAGTTAACAGTTCTTTATATTTAAGTTCTTCTGTTCAAAATAATTAATGGGATTTTTATCTACTGACTGGTACACAGATTGTCAAAGATGATTCCTCTCCAGAAACGGATATTGTCTGTCATCTCAGAAGCTCACCTTGGCCCCCTTGGGTTTCCTATATCATCATAACATAGCTTTAGAGCTGCAGTATCCAAGAGAACCTTCTTGGATGATTGAAATGCTGCATATCATCACTGTCCGTTATGGTAGCCAACAGCCACATGTGGCTTTAAGAACTTAAATGTGACTAGTCCAACTAAACAACTGAATTTCTAGTTTTATTTCATTTTAATAAAATTGACTTTAAGTTGACACTTTTGGCTAGTGGCTACTATATCAGACACCACAGCTATATAACCTTGTTTCTATTTCCTACCAGAACTTATCCTTCTGTTTTTCTATAGCACTTCATCCTATGAAGTATTTTTCATAGTGTATTCTAACTATTTTTGTGGTAGTCTCTCTTAACAACTGTAAATTCCTGGAGAGGCCATCTGATGGTCTTGGTGCCTGGATACATGGCAGAAGAAGACGCTCAAAAATTGATTCATGAATTGAGTATAGTGTCCAACCACAGCACAGTGCACAGCCTAAAGCCCCGTGTCAGGGAGGAAAGAGATGGCCTTGGATTGCAGAATGAAACTGCTAAGACAGAGAACTTACCTCTTTGTGTTTTCACTTTCCTCATCTGTAAAGTAATTTCTATAGGGTAAGTTGAGCTTATTGGCTTAGAAAGCTGGTCTGAAAGCTAAAGATTTTTCTTGGCATTAACCTCAACATTCTATCTCTCAAAATTGGGTTTAAGGATACCTTATCCTCCTAACAATGCTCTTTAAGTCTATAGGTTAAGAAGAAGAAGAAAGAAACTTTCTCTAGCAGAAAACACATAGACAAAGTTTAGAAAAACCCACCTCTGCCCTTTGGTATTAAGGGAATGATGAGGGACTCCATTTCCTTCTATCATTATTATCCAATTGGTTATCCAACAAAGAATTATTGGACAAATCCACTATAATCCCAAACTACTTTGAGACTATAGAAATCAATCAAATCTCTCTGCTAATCTCTCACATGGCAGTTTGTACTTCTGTTTGTAGCATATACTATAATTAAGTATCCTAGGAGTGATATATTTGTTGTATGCTCACCTAACCAGCAGGTGGAAAGCTACATGAGGGTAGAAGCCATACCTGTCTTTTCACACCTTCATTCACAACAGAACAGCAGCAATATACATAGCTTCAATGTGGTAATTACTAAATCATTTTTTAATAAATAAATAAACAGAAAAAGAATTTGATATATATTTTGAAAATCAGCCGCCAATGCCTTAACCTGACAAAAATTGGTAATTTCATGTAACAAGTCTTCTTAAGAAAATTGTTGACCAAGAATTAGAAATTCTAAAGCCCCAAAATGAATGTGGCCAGATGAAACATGATAATGCCTAATACCTGGGTTTCCTTTTTCCCATAATTCTTTCATTGCCCCACAGTCCTCCACTCATTGAATTAGCAAACACCAAAGAAGTCAGTAGGGGATATAAACAGGTGTTTTAAATTTTATAAAGGAGACAAGAGTCTTGAAAACAGAGTCTTTTCATTGCAAGAGCAAGGCGTTTTGAAAAAGAAAAAGAGCTTTGATCTTCAAAAAGCTAACAGACTGAGGAACTCAGAGCATGCGGTTACCCCTAAACCAGAAAGGAGAAGAGAATGCCTGATGAGGTGACAATAATTTTCTGACTCAAAAAACAGATTGGTGTTGAACAGCAAGGAGAAGGAAGAGGGCCCAAGAAGAGTTTAGATGTTGGGGGATTTAGATGGCATGCCCCTTCCCTCCGGGCCAAGCCTAGAGGCTTAGGGAGAGGCACGCCAAGCAGAGGCGTAGGTAATCAGCAGTCTCATGGAGAATACCCTTGTTCCACCATAGCCTTGCAACAGCCAAGCAGAAATGGCAATGAGACCTGTCTGTAGAGAGGATCCACCCTGCATCTTCCACAGTACTGGTGAGGCAGAAAGGGCAACTGAAGGTTCCTGTGCACACAGAAGAAAATTTATCATGAAGCTAAAGAAATTTAAGCTTCAGTGCCCTCATCTGCACGCCCCCTTACAAAGGCCCAGAAAGGATCCTAGCAGTGTATTCATACAGTCCCATATTTTTTTTAAATTTTTTCAACAGTAAGAGAAACTTTACCATCAATTGGTTAAGACCACTGTCTTCTTCCATTCCAACTTCTCTGACACACTTCCCCCCGTCAGATGACGTTGGAGTAGCTGTTGGCATATTTGGGATGCAGCTAAGAGGAAGTTGAGTTGAGAATACACTTATATTTGAGTTTAGTCAGATATATTTATATGGTTCCCAGTCATTTATGTGTCTAATTGTTTTTGCTAGCCATCCAAGTATACAAATGGGTGCCAAAAAATTCTCCTAGCATCCACTGTGCCAATACCCGGAGTCATGGCACAAAGTTGCAGAGCCAGAAGTTACAATCTGATATGAACATATCCTACAGCAACGAGAACCAGAGCGACATGGATAGTGGAGGAAAAGGGTTTTAAATGTGTGGAGACAGATGCTAGCCCATGGAAACTTCTTCTAGTCATGAGAAGTGTGAAATTATAAGTGAAGCATTTAGCTTCCATTGATGCCGAGTCAAAATGGAAGTTCTTCTCAGCCAGGAAATATACTCAGCAGTATAGTCAACCCAATAAAATCATAAGTGTGTGTTCTATTTCTTAAAGGTAGCTCCCCAGATTAAATTAGGTCTCTGCAAAAGCTGGATTCTCCCCTGCTACACTCAAAAGGAGCCAGGAGGTGCTGGGAGATGTTAGTGGCCCTTTGGAAACACACAGTGAGCCACACTGAGAAACATACAGGCACACAAGAACACAGAGGGACCTGCATGACCGGAAATAATGTACCCTGAAGACTTTTCAGCAATAAATAAAGGAGGGACCAAATGCCTACTCCTGATGCCAGAACAATAACTAACCCCCTGGTACTCTGATCAATACGGAAGAAGAGGAGAAGACCTAGTTCTGAATTGAAGGAGTTTAAATACTCAGGTGCCCAATATCCTAAATTGACTAAGTTGACACGTAAGTAACTGATATTCAGGGCCCCAACATCAGTGGGAAAGCAGAACATCATATCTTAGCTCAATTTAGTTACAGAAGAAGGTTAATCTTCACACACGTGAGTTTTGTGACTGTAAAATTAAGACCCCGTACATAAACCCAAGCGAGATTCTGCCAAAGTGGCTGAGTCAACTCAACCTACCATGTTGCTGATGGCAATGGTAAACTTTGCCCGAGTCCTGGGCTCCCGGAAAATAGCAGTGATTGAGAAATCCCCTACCCTTTTGGGTTTCAGGGAAATAAATCTAATCGCAGCATACCTCCTTTCTCTTCCATATTCAAGATTAGACATATCTCTATCCTTTCTCATGATTCCCATAAGACTCATGGATGACTTCCTTGTTTACTTGTCTCCACAAAGTCCCCTGCTCCCTGCATTTTTTTTCCTGAGACATTCCTCATTAATGAAATACTCTCGGTTGGAACAGCCTGAACAAAACCATCTCCTTCACTACCCTGTGCCTCAGGTCTCTGACACTGGCATGTTCTCACCAAATGGTAACCCAGAAGCTAGTTGTATTTGGAGTCACAAACCCAAGATTCTCAAGCATAGAGAAGTGGGGCCTATGGAGGATCAGCGCATACTTTCAGTGGAGAGGACTCTTTGGAAGTTAAAAAATAAAATAAAATTTCAGACTTCCAAATGATACTAGTTTTTTTAGTACCTAGAAACTGAGAAAATAATGACCAATTACCCTCAATTAAAAATGCTTTACAAAACATTTTATTTTATTAATTCCTAGGGAGATAGACATACATTTGATAAATTCAAACATATATCCAGGTCAAAATCATTTTTTCTGTTCAGGATCCATGACTTCACACATTTTTTAAGTATCTCTAGGATCCTCAGAGATATGTGGGCCACAAGTTGGGAACAACTGACTCAGATATTTTCAGGTGAAAATGAAAACATGAGGACAGAGGCGTTGATTTGGTTGGGGTGGGCAGAATGTCAGAGGACCTGGCACCATCCTTTGGAAACCTGTTGGCCAGGCAACCTCGTGAAATACAGATATTGATCCCCCTTTGTTAGTCGACCCCCAACCCTGGAGCTGGGAAGACGCAAAACCAGTCACATCTTCCAGGCTCTCCTTATCTGGACCCACAGGGAGGCATTGCCCTCAATCCCCCTCAGGCCTTCTCTCTTGTCCTCTCCCCAACACACACGCATGCATGCACACGCACACACACACACACACACGCACACACGCACACACACACAGCCCTCATCTCTGACTCCACACTCAGACCCCTGCTCCCTGGTAACCTTAATCCTTTTAGAGGAAGGCAAAGAAAACTCTCTTTTTGGACAAGATTAGTGACCCACCTGAGACAGAGAAAGAAAGAGAGCCAAGCCAGGGGCACATCAGGGCTGCCCTCTGCTTCCTTGGTTTCACCCCTTCCTTTCCAAGCTGGAGTCCAGCCCCAGCTTTGAAAACGCCAACAGAAAAGGAATATCTGAATTTTTGAGAACACAGACAACATATTTGTAGATATTTCCAAATGATCTTAAGGCATTCCTGGTGAGCCCCTTTACAAATGCTAGGAGGGGAATCGTATATTGGTCATATTTGTATACAATAGCAAATGTCCTTTGAAAAACCACACTGACAAACCCACACAGATTTTATAGTCTCCTATAGAAATTTAATGAATATTGAATTTAATATCCCATCAAAGTATTAAAAACTAGCTTCTATGCTGTTTGAAATACATGACCAATCCTCGTGCAATGTTGGTGGCACACAACATTCCAACATGGAACTGTTCATTATCTTTTTGTATAACACCATTCCATTCCCATCTAGGATTTTATTCTAGATCCAAGGAGTTAAGACATTGTATAATTTCCAAAAACTCTACAAACATACATTATTCTTTTTTTTTTTTAGTGTTTAATGTTTATTTATTTCAGAGAGAGAGTCAGAGTGTGAGCAGATGGGGGGCAGAGAGAGAAGGAGACACAGAATCCGAAGCAGGCTCCAGGCTCAGAGCCCCAAGCGGGGGCTCGAACCCACTAACCATGAGATCATGACCTGAGCCGAAGTCCAGCCTCAATGGACTAAGCCACCCAGGCACTCCCGAACATACATTATTCTTAACCCTCAAAATGCATTTCTCATAGGGCAGGTAGGATTTTTAGACTTTGGATTTTGAAGCAACTCTGACAATTTTATATCGCGATGTCTGAATTTAATTTCCTTCCACAAGATCAAAGTGTACATTATTGTGATCAGTGTGGAAAGAACCAAATGCAGTGAGATGAAAACATCCTATGTGCGTATTGGTGATTTATGTTCGATACAGAAATGAATTGTGGTTTTATGGATGAGAATTATTTTCCCTTCTGTTTAATATGTAGGCCATGTCTCCTCTGGCTTCATAGCCGGTTATCTTTCTCCTCCTACTTCACACTTTCCAGAAGCCTTCTGGTTTCACAGCGGACACATTGTAAATCTTCCCCTTCTAAGTGTCCCACATATGTTTCATTAAAAGTGTTTGTTTCTTTGATCAGCTTGACGTTTCTAATGTGAAAAAAATAATAACTCTGTTGCCTGGTGCTTGGAAATGTATAGGCTGGAAGTGAGGAGCAGAAGACGACGGTAAGCATCAGGGGTCTCCGGGTCCACCACTCAGGCTCTGCCAGGGTTTGGGCTGTGCTCGCATCTGCCAGGCTAGCATGGGTGGGGGAGATAGGAAACAATGCATCTTGGTCTGCTAAGGCTGCCGTAACAAAGTACTACACACCCAGAGGCTTAAAACAACCCAGAAATCTTTTGTCTCACTGTTATGGAGACTGGAAGTCTGAAATCAAGGGATCCACAAGGTTGGTATCTTTTGAGGCCTCTTTTTCCTTGGCTGGGAGATGAGCATCTTCTCTCCTGTGCACTCAAGTGGTCTCTCCTCTGGACACGTGTGTGTCTGCATCCCAATTTCCCTTTCTTACAAGGACACCATTGGATTAGGACCCGGTCTAATGACCACATTTTAATGTAATCACCTCCTTTAAGTCCCCATCTCCAAAACCAGTCACATTCTGAAGGCCTCAGGATTATGCTTTCAACATATAAATTTGGAGGGGACACCACTAAGCTCAGAACACCTGATACTTGTCATACTTTGGAAAAGTGCATGAGGCAGAGGGGGGAAAAGGGGAGCCAAGCAGAGGCAGCCGCCATGGATTCCCTATCAAAGTAGAGGGAATCCTTTTTTATTTTTTAAAGACTATTTCTTAAAGCAGTTTTAGGTTAACAGCAAACTTGAGAGAAATGTAGAACAATTTCTCATATACTCGTTACCCCCACACACGCATATCCTGCCCCATGGCAACATCTCCCCACCAGAGTGGTACGTTTGTTACAGGGGATGAATCTACACTGACACGAAATAATCACCCCAAGTCCAATGCTCACCTTAGGGCTCATCTTTGCTGTTGTTCATTCTGTGGGTTTAGACAAATGTATAATAAGATGTATATTAATGTGGCCTCATATAGAGTATCTTCACAGCCCGGACAGAGTGGACTTCTGGGGACTTCAGACCACTCACAGAGTGTGGGTGCCAACACTTCAGCAAACAAATTAAGCCATCGCAGCAAAGGGAAGGCAAGCTCTGAATCATGGATGAAGGTCTATTTGGATCTTCTTGCCCTCTGAGGCAGCCCATTTCCCAGCAGGGGGAATGGCACAGTGCATGATGGGCCTGATCATTCCCCGCCCCGCCCCCCTCCTCCTCCACCTCCTCCATGTCATCATTGTCAGCGGTGATCTCAGAAAAATCTCCCAGGAGCCAACATGTACTTGTAGCCCTTGTCCCCAGGGGTCCAAATGACTAAACTTCCACTATAGCTCCAGAAGCATACATAATCTTTACTACACAAAAGGGCATGTCATTAAAGTCCTCTGCCCCTAGGGAATTGATTAGTGTACCACCCATCCCACCTCCAATGTGACTTTCTTCAGACAGTCATGAGAACGCATCCACATCAGGACTCCCAAACTCCAGTCTGAGTCTTGTAATACTCTTACCAATTAGCATATGGAGTCCTCCCTCTTGGTTACAATTTTGAAATTGCTTGCTAGACTCCTATGGCCACACATAAATTGGCTTAGTTCTGGAGGCTATTTCACATGTGGGGTTGGCTTTTATTTGTTTGGATTAAACCATTAGATTTTTCAAGTCTATGTAGAGTACTGTTTATGAATTTGATTCTTCTTTCTTCTTCTATCTCTAAAGTATATTCTCAAGGCACCTGGGTGGCTCAGTCGGTTAAGCATCCAAGTTTTGATTTCATCTCAGGTTATGATCTCACATTCCTGAGATCGAGCCCCACATCAGGCTCTTCACTGACAGTATGGAGCCTGCTTGGGATTCTCCATCTCTCCCTCTCTCTCTCTGCCCCTTCCCTACTTGCTCTCTCTCTCTCTCTCTCTCTCTCTCTCAAAATAATTAAATAAACATTTTTTTAAAAACAACTAAAGTACATTATCTCTTTACTTTGTAGCTTGAAAGTATACTCAAGGACTTAGGAAAACAAATGGCATAAACGTTACCACTACCCACAGAAAATGCTGGTGCTCACCTCAGTTGGGGAAGGAAGAACATTAAAGAAGAAATGGCATTTTTATTAGAACATCACAGCTCCTAGTCACAACCTTGTCATCTTATATTCCATAGTATATATGCTGTTGCCCTCATCTTTTCTGACATTAGTGGAAACCATTTAGGGGGTAGGAAATGACAGATAAAGAGCTACCTACCTTTCTTGATATTTTACAATTCCACAGCTCTAGCCATGCAACAATGTCCAATAAAAACACACTTTAAACACAGTTATCATAACTGATAACATTACTAATCCAATCCTTTCCTCGTTAACTTAAATCATTGCAAACAAAGAGACAATTTTTTTCTTTATTATAAGATACCTTATATATGCAGCCAGATGGGCAGCTCCTGTGACTCATAGTCTAGCCAGAAGTACATAAAATAGAAAAGGGATGATTTCCCAAAGGGAGGGATGCTGTGCAGACAAAAACTCCATCATCCCAGCATGGGGGTGGGGGGTAGATGATGTGGAAGGAAGTATAAAGCCAAACAGTATGTAATTGATTTTTCTAAAAGTTCTATAAATAGGAAAGAAAACTTGATTTACGGAGCAGTGAGTTCCAGTCCAGACGCTACTACTAATTGGTTATAAAATCTTAACAATCCTCTTCTTCTCTAAGCTAGTTTCTTTATCTGGAACAGGAGGACATTAAACTACATCATTTCCAGGTAACTCATAGGTCTCAGATGAACTCTTTACATTACTCAAAGGTAGGAGAGTTAACTCTAATATCAACCAGCAGTGTGAACAGGAGAAAATCAATTAGCCTCTCTAAACCCTGTAAATCAGGAATGATAATGTCTTTAGTCACAAAATGAAATTGCTGGGGCATCTGGGTGACTCAGCGGTTGAGTGTCCAACTCTTGATTTCCACTCAGGTCACGATCTCATGGTTTGTGAGATCAAGTCCCACATCAGGCTCTATGCTGACAGTGCAGAGCCTGCTTGGGATTCTCTCTCTCCCTCTCTCTGATCTTCCTGCACTCTCTCTCTCTCTGCCCCAACCCTGCTTGCATGCAGTCTCTCTCTCTCTCTCTCTCTCTCTCTCTCTCTCTCTCTCTCAAAATAAATAAATAAATAAATAAATAAATCTCTCTCTCTCTCAAAATAAATAAATAAATAAATAAATAAATATTTAAAAACAAAGTGAAATTACATGTGCAAAATCACATGAAAAATAAAGAATATCAATAGCTATTATTTTTGAGCACCTACTATTATTAAGTATTGTACTACATATTTTCTTGTGGCTGTATCACACTTCTCTACTGTTATCCAATATTATCTAATGAAGACCCATCCTTTACTTCTTTCTTCTTTAACTCAAGTTACTCCTCAGTTTATTCTAATGTCTAAATAGATCAAGATAATGGGATGTTTACACATGAGTAGTCAGAGAAATTTAATGGATTTCACCCTCAAGAAAATACTAAAAGAAAGGGCAATGAAATAGGAACTAAAAAAATCATTAAAAATAAAAAAGGAGATGACAAGAAATTAAAATGAATACAGGTGAGGCAAGGATGATTATTTTAAAAATGCAATAGCAAAATTAAAATACGCCCTGGAACCAATACAGAGAAGGTTTTAAAATTCAGAAAATCAGGTGAATAATGTAGAAGACATACCTGATACACTCGCCCAAAATTCAGAGAAAAATTACATAAAGATGAGAATTAGGAGGAAAACAATAGATTTGACCTTGGTTCTCAGTCTTTTAGAGCTAAAAATCTTTGTAAAAAGGGCTATAACTGCTGAATGTGAAGAAATAAATGAAGACAGGGTTATAGAATGTTCTGAACCCAAGAAAAGACAAATATTAAAAGGAGTCACTATGTTACAAGTAAAATCGTTAATAGACAAGCATATTTAGACTCATAGTCATACTTTTTTAATTACAAGAATTTTTTAAAGCATTCTATCAAAATCTAGATCCAAAAAAATTAACTAGAAAAAAAAATCACCAAAAATCAGAGTAGGCTTGTTAATTTGTTTGTAACACTAAATGCAAGAAGGTAATGGAGCAACATCCAGAGAGTTTTGAGGTTGAAAGTTGCTGAACATGAATTTTTATACCCAGCCAAGTTATCGATTTAATATAATAGGAACCTAAAGACAGTGTCAGATATGTCCAAGCTAAAGAAAATATAACCTCTACCTTCCTTTGAGGAAAGACACCCTACAACCGACCAACTGAACAAGTTTTAAAAACTGAAAACTAATGATATAAAAGAACAGGCTTCTTGCTTCTAATCATCACAGACTGCTATACCTAATCCAGATGAAACCATATGGTAGAGTGTAGCATTGTCAGACTGGTCCTCTGAATTCTGGGGGCCAAGAAGTGATTGATAGGTACCAAGAAGATGAGTGCAGCCTGTACTAAAGAATTCTGGGTCCTTTTCAACCACAGTAGGTCCACATTCATCTCATTTTTATATTATGATTCTGCAAAATTTGGTTTGGAAAAAGAAAAAAAGCTTTAGCTGCTTTGTTTTGTTTAAAAAAAAAAAAAAACATTAAAACCCATCTGAATAGTAGAAAGACCAGACATAGAAAAATCTGGGTTTGAACCACAGCTCCATCACCTACTAACTATGGGATGTTGGGGAAACCATTAACCTCTCTGACCTTTAGGGTCTTCTGTTACAAATTCATACCATCTACCTTTTGTTAAATGTTTATTTATTTTGAGAGATGGGGGGAGGCAGAGAGAGAGAGACAAACAGACAGAATCCCAAGCAGGGTGCTGCTGTCAATGAAGAGCCCAACGCAGGGTCGATTCCACAAACCATGAGATCGTGACCTGAGCCAAAATCAAGAGTGGGGCACTTAACTGACTGAACTACTCAAGCACCCTGATACCATCTACCTTACAGATTCTTGTCAGGATAAACTTGAGATGAGATGAGAAAGAAATTTTTCATGTGCTATTATTAATCAATTGGAGATTTGCAAATTTCTAGTAAAAACTACATAATAACTTGCTTTCTTTGTTTAGAGTATGGGTTCACTGAATGTTGTGTGTTCAAGCTCACGCCACAAGCAAGGGTTCAGTAGGTGAGGCAGCTTGTCACATGAGCTGCGCTTCCAGACCACTTTAACCTTGAAATATTGTGACTGTTGCTTGGCAAAAACAGAGGAAACTGCTTGTGGCCCATGGGCTCCAGACACTCAAGCTTCACCCAGATAGATACCCAGAAGGACTAAAACGTAAATATCTCAGCCCACTTGTAACCCACTCATGACCCACCAGTAGGAAAGTTCTGAGGTAAAGATTCTCATTTCTGTCTCTTAAGGTAATATCTTTAGCTACACTACAAGCATCTCTTAGGAAGCTACAACTCTTTTGAATTGCTCGTAAATTCTTCCAGAATCTAGACTTTCCAAAATTAATTTCTTCTCACCAGCCTAAACTTTTCAAGCACATCATCTTTCTATACCTTCACCCAAATCTACATGTCCCCCATGCAGGTTATGCTGTGTTTCACAGGTTGGTACCACACTTTCCCCTATATCTGTGGGTATCCCCAACTCAACTCCAATATCTCTGAGGAAAATGACATTTTTCAAGAGTTTATACTTACATGGAAAATACTGGTGTCAAAAATCTGGGGGAAGGTTGAGGAAGGGGCCAAGATGGCAGAACAGCATGGAAGTTTTTTTGTGTCTTGTATCCATGAAATACAACCAGATAAACACTAAACAATCCTGCACACCTAGAAAACTGATTTAAAGATTTACACAACAATCTCCACAACTTGAACCATAGAACTCAGCAGGTACGTGGCACAGAGGGGTGAACTGGGGGAGAGAGAAGCCATGGAGGGCAGGGAGCAGTTTTTGCCTACAGAGAGAGGACAGAGATGGGGGGAGAGTACAGGAAAAGCACCCTCCCCCCAAAAGCAGCTGGAGAGAAAGTGGAAAAGTGGAAACAGCCTCAGAAACTGAACAAAAAAAAGGGAGAAAGGAGAAGGTTTAAATTCCATTAAGACTCTATAAACAGGGGGAGCACAGAGCCTGAAACTCCACAGTTCCATACCCAGCAGTGCTCTGGTGGGAAGGGCAAATCCCCAGTAGCAAAGAATGAGGTCTGGGGGGTTCTTGGGCCACACGAAGAGAGGCACTTTCCCTGATGGGAGGACATTTGGTAGAGGCTGTACCAAATGGTCCACAGCCAAAGGTCCCAGCAGACCCTGGAGAACAACCATATTTGCTGGTGCTGGAACAAGGACATCGAGGGTGAAGCCTGGTGCCAGAGGTGTGTTGTGATATTCCATAATCCCTGAAACGCTGCTGCTACATGATCACATGACTTTTCTCTGGGGTGGGCGGGCACTCAGCCACAGTCACTGGGCATCGGCAGCAGCATGGTCATGCCAACGTTCCTAGGTGGGGCCGGCACATGGCCATTGCTCTGGGAGACCCTCCCCCAGAAGGTCTGAGTGGGTCAAAGCCACAGTCCCTCAGAAGTGAGGGTTGGGAAACACAGACACATCTGAGATAAAATTCAGGTGGGAGATGCCGCCTGGCAACCTCATGGCTTGGTCACAGACAGTGTAAAAGTGGGGAGGGGACAAAAACTGGAGACAAGGGACAGGTGCATGATTGCTGACTGGGGAGAACAGAGTTCCAATACTAGAGACTGGGTAGTCGGGTGACACCATTTTCACCCCTCCCACGCATGCACATACATGCCTACAAGCACCACAACAATCCACCCCAGTAAGCTAAGCAGCACCATCTAGTGGAGAACAGAGCCATTACACTAAGCCCCACTCAACTGGGCCAACCTCACTCTTCAGGAACACCACAAGTCTCCTCCGCCTGCTTAGTTTACGGACTATAAAATGCTACATAGTTTGATTTCTAGAGAAAAATGATGTATCTTTAATCATATTTCAGTCTGTTCACTGGTTCATCTATTCAATTTTTTTCTTCTTTTCACTTCTTTTTCTTGAACACAGAAAGAACAACTTTATTTTTATTTCCAATTTTTATTAAAAATGCTTCTATTTAAATTTTTTCTACTATATTTTCTTTGTAAATTTTTCAAATTCCATTTTACTTCCATCATTTCATTGTATTCATTTTTTCAAATTTTCAAACGTTTCCTTTTTTTCCCCTTTTTTCTCTAATCTATCAAGCTCCTTTCAACAACCAGACCAAAACACACATAGGATCTAACATCATTTATTTGATTTTGTGTGTGTGTTGCTTTTAATTTTTTAATTTTAATTTTTTTACCTTATTAATCCCTTTTCTTCCTTCAAAATGATGAAATGAAGGAATTCACCCCAAAAGAAAGCAGGAAGAAACAATTAGGGGCTTAATCAACACAGTCACAAGCAAGATGTCTGAACCAGAATTTAGAATCACGATAATAAGAATACTAGCTGGGGTTGAAAATGGATTAGAATCCCTTTCTACAGAGGAAAAAAAATAAGTAAAAGCTAGTCAGGATGAAATAAAAAATGCTATGACTGAGCTGTAATCTCGAACAGATGCCATGGCAGCAAGGATGGGTGAGGCAGAGCAAGAATCAGCGATATAGAAGACAAACTTATGGAGAATAATGAAGCAGAAAAAAAGAGGGAGACTAAGGCAAAAGAGCATGATTTAAGAACTAGAGAAATCAGTGACTCATTAAAAAGGAACAACATCAGAATCATAATGGTCCCATAAGACGAAGAGAGAGAAAAAGGGGTAGAAGGGTTATGTGAGCAAATCATAGCAGAAAACTTTCTTAACCTGAGGAAAGACAGACATCAAAACCCAGGTAGCACAGAGGACTCCCATTAGATTCAACAAAAACCAACCATCAACAAGGCATATCATAGTCAAATTCACAAAATACTCAGTCAAGGAAAGAATCAAGAAAGCAGCAAGGAAAAAAGTCCTTAACCTACAAGGGAAGACAGATCAGGTTTGCAACAGACCTATCCACAGAAACTTGGCAGTCCAGAAAGGAGTGGCAGGATATATTCAATGTGCTGAATTGGAAAAATATGCAGCCAGGAATTCTTTATCCAGCAAGGCTGTCATTCAAAATAGAAGGAGAGATTAAAAAGTTTCCCAGACAGACAAAAATTAAAGTTGTTCATGACCACTAAACCAGCCCTGCAAGAAATTTTAAGGGGGACTCTCTGAAGGGAGAAAAGATGAAATTAAAAAAAAAAAAGACCAAAAGCCACAAAGACTAAAAAGGAACAGAGAACACCACCAGAAACTCCAACTCTACAAGTAACATAATGGCAATAAATTCATATCTTTCAGTGTTCACTCTAAACATCAATAGACTAAATGCTCCAATCAAAAGACATAGGGTAACAGAATGCATAAGAAAACACGATCCATCTATATGCTGTTTACAAGAGACCCACTTTAGACCTAAAGACACCTTCAGATTGAAAGTAAGGGGCTGGAGAACAATCTATCATGCTAATGGTCAACAATAGAAAGCCAGAGTAGCCACACTTATATCAGACAATCTAGACTTTAAAATAAAGACTATGGGGTGCCTGGGTGACTCAGTCGGTTAAGCGTCCGACTTCGGCTCAGGTCACAATCTCACAGTTCGTGAGTTTGAGCCCCACGTCGGGCTCTGTGCTGACAGCTCAGAGCCTGGAGCCTGCTTCACATTCTGTGTCTCCCTCTCTCTCTGCCCCTTCCCTGCTCATGCTGTGTCTCTCTCTGTCTCAAAAATAAATAAACATTAATAAAAAAAATTTTTAATAAAATAAAGACTATAACAAGAGATGAAGAAGGGCATTATATCAAAATTAAGGGTCTATCCACCAAGAAGACCTGACAATTATAAACATTTATGCTCCAAATGTGAAGCACCCAAATATATAAATCAATTAATCACAAACATAAAGAAACTCATTGATAATAATACCATAATAGTAGGGGACTTCAACACCCCACTTACACCAATGGACAGATCATCTAAACAGAAAACCAACAAGGGAACAATGACTTTGAATGACACACTGGACCAGATGGACCCAACAGATAATCAGAACATTTCATCCTAAAACAGTGGAATACACATTCTTCTCCAGTGCACATGGAACATTCTCCAGAACAGATCACACACTGGGAGACAAATCAGCCTTCAACAAGTACAAAAAGACTGAGATCATACCGTGCATATTTTCAGACCACAATGCTATGAAACATGAAATCAACCACAAGAAAAAATTGGAAAGATAACAAATACTTGGAGACTAAAGAACATCCTACTAAAGAATGAATGGGCTAACCAAGCAGTTAAAGAGGAAATTAAAAAGTACATGGAAGCCAATAAAAATGATAACACCCCAGCCCAAAACCTCTGAGATGCAGTAAAGGAGGTCGTAAGAGGGAAGTACATAGCTATCCAGGCCTTCCTAAAGAAGGAAGAAAGGTCTCAGATACACAACCTAACCTTACACCTTTAAGAGCTGGAAAAAGAACAGCAAATAAAACCCAAAACCAGGAGAAGACAGGAAATAATAAAGATTAGAGCCGAAATCAATGCTATCGAAACCAAAAAAACAAAAAACAAAACAAAACAAAAAAAAAAAAAAACAGTACAACAGATCAATGAAACCAGAAGCTGGTTCTTTGAAAGAATTAACAAAATTGATAACCCCCTAGCCAGTTTGATCAAAAAGAAAAAGGAAAGGACCCAAATAAATAAAATCAAGAATGAAAGATCACAACCCACACAGCAGAGATAAAAAAATAATAAGAGAATATTATGAGCAATTATACGACAATAAAATGGGCAATCTAGAAGAAATGGACAAATTCCTAGAAACACGTAAACCACAAAAACTGAAACAGGAAGAAATAGAAAATTTGAACAGACCCACAACCAGTAAAGAAATCAAATTAGTAATCAAAAATCTCCCAAAAAACAGGAGTCCAGGGCAGATGGCTTTCCAGGGGAATTCTACCAAACATTTAAAGAAGAGTTACCACCAGGGTACCTGGGTGGCTTAGTCAGTTGAGCGACCAACTTCAGCTCAGGTCGTGATTTCACAGTTTGTGAGTTCGAGCCCCGCATCAGGCTCTGTGCTGACAGCTCAGAGCCTGGAGCCTGCTTCTGATTCTGTGTCTCCCTCACTTTCTATCCCTCTCCCACTCATGCTCTGTCTGTCTCTCTCTGTCTCAGAAATAAATAAACATTAAAAAAATTTTTAAATAAAGAAGAGTTAAAACCTATTCTCTTGAAACTGCTCCAAAAAATATAAATGGAAGGAAAACTTCCAAACTTTTTCTAGGAAGCCAGCATTACCTTGATTCCAAAACCAGACAAACACCCCCACTAAAAAGGAGAACTATAGACCAATTTCCCTGATGAACATGGATGCAAAAAATCTCAACAAGATATTAGCCAACCAGATCCAAAAATACATTAAAAAAAGTATTCACCATGACCAAGTGGGATTTATACCTGGGCTGCAGGGCTGGTTCAATATCTGCAAAACAGTCAATGTGATTAATCACATCAATAAAAGAAAGGACAATAACTAATTGATCCTCTCAATAGATGCAGAGAAAGCATTTGACAAAATACAGCATCCTTTCTTGATAAAAACCCTCAAGAAGGTAGGGATAGAAGGATCATACCTCGAGATCATAAAAGCCATATATGAACAACCCAAAGCTAATATCATCCTCAATGGGGAAAAACTGAGAGCTTTCCCCCTAAGGTCAGGAACAAGACAGGGATGTCCACTCTCACCACTGTTATTCAACATAGAATTGGAAGTCTTAACCTCAGCTAAGACAACACAAAGAAATAAAAGGCATCCAAATTATCCAGTAGGAGGTCAAACTTTCAGTCTTCACAGATGACATGATACTCTACATGGAAACCCCAAAAGATTCCACCAAAAAATACTGCTAGAACTGATCCATGAATTTAGCAAAGTCGCAGGATACAAAATCAATGCACAGAAATCCGTGGCATTCCTATACACCAATAACGAAGAAGCAGAAAGAGAAATCAAGGAATCGATCCCATTTACAATTGCACCAAAAACCATAAAATACCTAGGAATAAATCTAACCAAAAAGGTGAAAAATCTACACACTGAAAACTATAGAAAGCTTATGAAAGAAATTGAAAGAGACACAAAAAACTACAAAAATATTCCATGCTCCTGGATAGGAAGAATAAATATTGTTAAAATATCAATATTACCCAAAGCAATCTACATATTCAAAATATGTATCGAAATAACACCAGCATTCTTCATAGAGCTAGAACAAACAATCCTAAAATTTATATGGAACCAGAAAAGACCCCGAATAGCCAAAGCAATCTTGAAAAAGAAAACCAAAGCAGGAGGCATCACAAGCCCAGACTTCAAGCTGTATTACAAAGAAGTAATCATCAAGACAATATGGTACTGGCACAAAAACAGACACTCAGATCCATGGAACAGAATAGAGAACCCAGAAATGGGCCCACAAATGTATGGCCAACTAATCTTTGACAAAGCAGGGAAGAATATTCAATGGAATAAAGACATTCTCTTCAGCAAGTGATGCGAGGAAAACTGGACAGCGACATGCAGAAGAATGAACTTGGACCACTTACACCATACACAAAAATAAACTCAAAATGGATGAAAGACCTAAACATAAGACAGAAAGCCATCAAAATCCTCAGGGAGAAAGCAGGCAAAAACCTCTTTGACCTTGACCACAGCAACTTCTTACTCAACACGTCTCCAGAGGCAAGGGAAACAAAAGCAAAAATGAAGTATTGGGACCTCATCTAAATAAAAACTTCTGCACAGTGAAGGAAACAATCAGCAACACTAAAAGACAAACCAACGGAATGGGAGAAGATATTTGCAAATGACATATCAGATAAAGGGTTAGTATCCAAAATCCATAAAGAACTTATCAACTCAACACCCAAAACCAAATAATCCAGTGAAGAAATGGGCAAAAGACACGAATAGACACTTTTCCAAAGATATCCAGATGGCCAACTGACACATGAAGAAATGCTCAATATCACCCATCATCAGGGAAATACAAATCAAAACCACAGTGAAGTACCACCTACACCTGTCATAATGGCTAACATGAACAACTCAGGTAACAGATGTTGGCGAGGATTTGGAGAAAGAGGATCTCCTTTGCATTGCTGGTGGGAATGCAAACTGGTGCAGCTACTCTGCAAAACAGTATGGAGGTTCTTCGTGTATACACACACACACACATACACACACACACACACACACACACACACACAATGGAGTATTACTCGGCAATCAAAAAGAATGAAATCTTGCCTTTTGCAACTATGTGGATGGAACTAGAAGGTGTTATGCTAAGCAAAATTAGTCAGAGAAAGACAAATATCATATGACTTCACTCATATGAGGACTTTAAGATACAAAACAGATGAACATGAGGGAAGGGAAGCAAAAATAATATAAAAATAGGGAGGGGACAAAGCATAAGAGACTCTTAAATATGGAGAACAAACAGAGGGTTACTGGAGGGGTTGTGGGAGAGGGCAGGGGTTAAATGGGGAAGGGGCATTAAGGAATCTACTCCTGAATCATTGTTGCACTATAAGCTAACTAACTTGGGTGTAAATTAAATAAATAAATTTTTAAAAAGAAAGAAAGAAAAAACTAAACACACTCACATACAAAAAAAGAAAAAACAACCTGGGGGAAGGTTGTGCTGATAGTGCAAACCCTGCTTCAGATTCTCTGTCTCCCTCTCTCTCTTTGCCTTCCCCTGCTCACATGCTCATTCGCTCTCTCTCTCAAAAATAAGCAACGAAAAGTGTGGGGGGAGGTATATAAACTGTATATGAATTACAATCTCAATTTGTAGAGCATACACATTGAAAAATACTGACATAGTCCACCAAGTTAACCATGATTTTCTGAGTAATAAGTTATTTTTCTCTTTCTACCTTTCTGTGCTTTTAAAATATTTTATAAGGAGTAGTATTGCTTATTTTAAATGAGCTATAACTTACATAATGTACACAAATCTCAAGCATACAATTAGACTGTTATTTCTATGTGTATACACACAGGTGGCCACCATCTGAATCACAACTATTTTCATCTCCCAACATGCTCCTCCCACATCCCCTTCCAGTTACTGATGCCCCATAAAAGTAATTATTATCCTGACCTCAATCATCACGCAGTACTCTTACAAGGGAAGAAATAATAAACTTCCTTCTTTAAATTATAAAAAAATGTAAAGAATTGAAACAACAAAGTGTAAATATCTTATATTAACACAGATACATGCTCTTCCTTAAAGTACTGACTGCTTTCATGATTGTTCTGTGCCTGCAAAATACATCTTCTAGAAAATGGCCACCATGAGAGAGAAATAATCTATGTGAGTTGAAGGTGAACCTTGAGGGCTCTGTAGGTTTGGTTCAGAACAGCAAGTTCTATCCTAACTGACACACACACACAAAGTTAATATTCGTATGAACTTATCAGTTCCTCCAGAGTCACCCTGCATGAACAGACTCCCCTTTGAGATTTCTGATAATTATCAAATCTCAGTGAGTGGAATTCTCTTGCTTTAAGAGGTTTTTCACCTTCCCAACCTGGCCAAAATCTGATGAAGTAGAATTTTTAAAATTTCTATAGGATCCAAGAGAACTGACCACATCTCCTGTGGGAATAATTGATATAAACAACGTTCCCCACAGAATGAGTTTCTGAAGCTTTCTTTCAGATTTAAACACTGGCATTAAGAGAGGTCTTCTTTTGTGTGACTAAGTTCAACGTAACATGGAGTTTGGCCTTTCCTCTCTAATGTCTCCTTAACGGACAGAGCTGGTCCTGTCAACATGGCGTATTTCATAAACCTTGATAGAGCTGAAAACAGTTGTCAAAGCTCCTCTCTGATGTGTCTCATTAAGTTTCAATAATTTACTCTTCTAACTTTTCCATATGGAAGCGATTTTGTATAACTTCAAACATTTCAGGCTCTCTGTTCCTCTCTAGACTCTCCATATGTGCGGAGGTGTGGACAAGAGTTTCAGGGTGCATCTGAGCTTTACTCAGCTAGAAAAGAGGATGGTTCCCATTTATAGTGTGCGTCTCCATCATCCTACGAGTATGAGCCTTCTTTCAGCTGTGTGGTTTTGCTCACTGACCTCTACTCCGTGCCAGACCTCTTTTCCTCTGCACTAAACAACATTTGCTTTTCTTGATAGCATTATTTCTGGAGTTTCAACATCCTCCCTCCGACCCTGTCAGGTCCCCTGAGGGGCTTTTCTTCCCTTTCCCTTTACTCATAGTACCTTCCTTTTCCTAAACATGTTTTGGCCAACATTTTTGTTCTGTTTTTCAAATCTAGCTCCCTGACCCTGTTGGATGCATCAACAACACCCACCTCTGATCGCTGATAGATCTTCCAAGCTGTGTCCCTGCCACACAGGACATAGCTCTCTCTAAAAGCAAATCTCTCCCACAGCCAAAAACTAGCTCTGCCTTTGCTTCTCGGTGACTGCTCAAACAGTGTGCTCGGCTATCCCAATTACCTGTTTAACTCAGACTCTGTGGACTATTTGCTAGACATACACACTAAATGAGAGATAATTATTTTCTACATTCCCCCTTGGCTGTTCAGCCTTGTTCTCACATCATATTCTACCCATGTAACAAACACCTGCCCATTTTAGTAGGCTTACTTAATATATTCAGAATATATTCAGCACCTCAGTTTCCTTATTTTGAGACACGAGGAAAACCAGCTCACAGGAGGGGGTGGTGGGCAAAACAAGGAACACTAATTCTCCTCGTAGAGTATCTCACATAGCGTCTGACACATAGTAGGAAGCGTTTCAAAATTAGTTCTGTGACCATTCCTTTCTTTACATTTTTTAAACAAAATGTTGACGTCGCACGTGCAATCACACACGTATGCACACACGCACACACACACACACACACACACACACACACTGGCATTAACCTCTCTGGACTAACCCCAAATTAAGTTGTGTCTCTTCTGAGCCATAAACCTTATTCTTTCTTCATTTTCTTCAAGTAACCATCAGTGATGCAATCTCTCTCCGCCCCTAAATTCATGGCTTGAGATTGCCTCCACAGCCGTGCTCTCTCACAAACTCTAGATTTATATAGCCTCTCTCTATCCCCACCGATAAGATGCCACCATGTGTTTTGGTCACTCCTCGACTTGACAAATGTAACTGTTGTCCAGATGGCCTAGTCTCCCTATGTGCTTCTCAAGTCTAGTAAATATTAGAGGCTGCTGCCAAGATCCTTTCTCCCTCTGGTCATTCTGATGCCTATTGTCGCTTTTGTATTCATTTTTCACAAAATTCAACACATCTACAACCAGGACTGAAAGCAAAGTGTCCTCTCAAACATGTTGGGTTACTTTTTATGTCCTAAATTTTTGCTTTTGTAGGGTGTTTCTACTCCTTCCAATTTTCTTTCTCGTTCTTCATGTACCACCTGAACTTTTTCCATTCATTCTATGCATTTTCCATTCTTTATTCAGAAGTGTTCCTAATGTTCATCTAAAAATCCAATGATACCTATATCATGATAAGTCTTCAATAGATACTGTGTGGACTTTAAAAAATGAAATAGTGATTCTAGAGAAATCTTCCATATATACAATTGTGTGTGTGTGTGTGTGTATACACACACACATATTCATACATATACAATATACATATACATATACAGTATATCCCCACATATGTATATGTGAATACACATATTCATACATATACATATACATATACAATATATCCCTTTTTGGGGCATAAAAGGTATGAAAGAGTATGTATAGCTCGATCCTTTTGGGTGTACATGTGTGTGCATGTGCACACACAAAGAGAGAGACATATTTGCATATTTTTATGCAAGCATACACAAGAAATTATTTTAAATGTTTACCTTTGAGGAGAGGGACCTTTTACTACTATTTGAATTTTCTAGCTAGGTAGGCATTTTAATTACTGTTTCCCTGATATCATCAGAAATTATCTGGACAGTGGAACTATAGGCAATTACTGTTTCTTTTCTTTATATTATTCAACTTATTAACATCTAAGAAATGTTACATTTAAAAAGTAAAAGAAATGATGCCCCTACTCTAGAGGCTCCAGCCTAGAAAGGATTATTAGAAGAAGCTAACACAGGCCCACCACATCCTGAGATGTGAACATAATTTATTTTCAAATGTCAGGAGGCCTACCACGGTGTTCAGCACTGAGGTGGGAAAATAGAAATGCTCCAGGAAAATAAAAATGGATAAAAGACAGCGCCTGTCCTCAAGTGGTTTCTGTACGAACAATAGGGTGACTCCTACAATCGATGGGAAACCCACTCTGCGACACGACAAAGAAAGCTTCAGAGGAAGTGACCCCTGGGTGGCGCCCTGTGTCAGTCAGGATGGGATAAGTTATGCTGCAGTAAGAAGTTAGCCGTGAAACCTCAGTGCCTAATACTGCTGAGATAGGTCTCTTGCTTCTGTGAAGCGTTATCTCCACAGACCTGGGCACCTCTCCACTTTTCCCGCTAAAGGAATCTTAGGATGGTTTGCCCTCTGCAAAATGGCAAATGAAGCAAGTTAGTCTTTTGGGTGTTCTCACTTTTCCTTTCTTCCTCAGTACGATTCGTCCTTCTTTCTCTTCACTGTTGACAAGTAGCTTCTTCACACCCCTTCTCTCCCCCCAAGGAATCCAGCACCCTCACACTCATGCTATGCATTTGAATAATGAAGCCCTCCCCACTCCAGAAAAAAACTGGTATAACCGCACTACTTCCTCATGCTTCGGACTCCTACAATCCACCTTCCCAGAATCACAAGACTTATTTGAGCTATGTCTCACTTTCGGCTATTCGAGAGGTGTAACGTGACACACAAATGCCGAAACTTGGCTCTTGCAACTCAGTGTCGGAAACAAACGGATGAAGGTCCCCCTGAAAAAGAATCTGCCATGATTTGAAGCAAATATAGAAAAAGTATTCAATGAGCAGTGAGTATCCACTCGTGGACGACTCCTGCCCCTCTCTCAACCAGTTCCAGGTTCCCTAGTCTAACATTCTAACGTTGGGTGTACATTCTAACACCCAACATACAGCTGCTCTCCTGAGCTGGAGTGAATACAGTTTTAGCAGACATGACACCGAGCGTGCTGATTGTTCTCTTATGTGTTTTCCAGGCCAATTCTTCCCTCTTCTCTGCTCTGCTTGCTGCATGGGAAGGTTCTCTGTGGATTATAGCACTCGTCTCCCTCACCCTCTGGCTTCAGCCATACGAGTAACTAACATGCAATCAGAGAAAGGGAAAAGAAAAGGGTCAGGGCATTTATTCCTCCAGCTTTCTCCCTGCCTTGCCCATGGCTACAGCACTCATTGGTTCCAGCAACAAACACCTCTTCAGGCCTGGAAGTGGCTGGGCCCCGGCTTCTTCACCATCTTTTGCTGCTTTCCTTAACCCTATTCTCAACTATGTTGAATTATCCTTTCATTAACCTCTCTTCAATTACCCCTTAAGTGTAACATGTGTTTCCTATCAGGATCCACCCATCTCGGCATTTCAGCCTTCTCCCAGGAAGTCAGGTCAACCCAAAGAAGTAAAATGAATTCCTCTATTGGAACTCTTGTACATTGTTGGTGGGAACATAAAATGACGTAGTCACTATGGAAAACAGCACAGTATTTCCTCAAAAAATTAAACATAGAGGGGCACCTGTATGGGTCAGTAGGCTGACTATCCGACTCTTGATTTTGGCTCAGGTCATGATCCCAGCATCACGGGATTGAGCCCCGTGCCAAGCATAAAGCCTGTTTAAGATTCTCTCTCTCTCTTTCTCCCTCTGCCCCTCTCCCCCACTTGTGCTTGCCCTCTCTCTCTCACTCTCTCTAAAATAAAAATTAAATTAAATTGAAATTAAACATAGAATTACCAGATGATCTAACAATTCCATTTCTAGGTCTATACCTGACAGAATTGAAAGCAGTGAGTCAAATATTTTAACACCCATGTTCATGACAACGTTGTTCACAATAGTCAAAGGTGAGAGCAACCGAAATGTTCATTGACAGATGGATGGATAAACAAAATGTGGAATGTACATACGATGGAATGCTATTTACTCTTTAAAAAGAAGGAAATTCTGACACAGGGCTACAACAGGGATAGACCATGAGGATAATATGCAAAGTGAAATAAGCCAATCACAAAAGCACAAACGATTCCACCTGTGAGGTACCTAGTATAGTCAGAAAGGAGGATGATGCTTGCCAGGGGCCGGGGAAGGAGGGATTGGGAAATTACTGTATGATGGGTATGAAGTTTCAGTTTTGCAAAATGGTTCTGGAGATGGATGGTGGTGATGTTCGTACAAAAATGTAAATGTACTTAATACCACTGAACCATACCATTTAAAATTATGGTTAAGACAGTTGATTCTATGGGGTGCCTGGGTGGCTCAGTTGGTTAAGCGTCCGACTTCAGCTCAGGTCATGATCTCACATTCTGTGAGTTCGAGCCCTGTATCGGGCTCTGTGCTGACAGCTCAGAGCCTGGAGCCTGCTTCAGCTTCTGTGTTTCCCTCTCTCTCTGACCCTCTCCCATTCTGACCCTCTCTCTGACCCTCTCCCATGCTCTGACTCTCTCTGTCTCAAAAAAATAAATAAACGTTTAAAAAAAATTTTTTTAAAAAGACCATTGATTCTATTTGTATTTTATCACCATTTAAAAAAATAAAAATGAATTTTCCTGCACCCCAATAAATAAGATTTGCTCACAAAAGTAAGCATCAAGTGTAGTTAATTGAAACAACACCATTGGAAAAATTGAATAGATAAGTCTTCCTACAAGCTTTCACCAGGACTAGGACTCCAACTGGACTAACGTGTCTTTCCAGGAAAGCCAAAAACCAATGCCATGTGGAACCCCAAGAACGTACCTATTTATACATAAAGGCTCTGCACCAGAACCGAATGCTGCTCTCACGCAATAGAAACAAAGCTATGGGTTCCATGTTCTCCTCCAGCAGCCTAGTTTGAGATCGAGCTCCTGGCCCCCAAAACAAGGCAGCCTTCTTCACTTCCTTCTCCACCTGGATAGAATAAAAGCCAGAGGGGTCTGAACCAGGACCCTTGCTTTTAAGGTGTTTTCGTTTTATTTTTTTTTAATTGTGTCCCTATAGCCATCCCTCGTTAACCCTTCAGTTCCTGGAATCCATGGCATCCTCTATTTTTATTCTGAAGCCCAGGATCCAGTCACAAGTAGAACTAGGATATACAAAGCCTGATATATCTCATTACACAGTAGGCACAAAAGGTCCAGACTGGAAGGAGCCCCTGGTCCTACCTCCTGGGTGATACAGGGCTAGAAAAGCCCAACTGGGGCGCCTGGGTGGCGCAGTCGGTTAAGCGTCCGACTTCAGCCAGGTCACGATCTCGCGGTCCGTGAGTTCGAGCCCCACGTCAGGCTCTGGGCTGATGGCTCGGAGCCTGGAGCCTGTTTCCGATTCTGTGTCTCCCTCTCTCTCCGCCCCTCCCCCGTTCATGCTCTGTCTCTCTCTGTCCCAAAAATAAATAAAAAACGTTGAAAAAAAAAAAAAAAAAAAAGAAAAGCCCAACTGTAGTTAATTGAGAGAAATCTCCATCAGACAGACAGCAGGAAGACAAGTAATAATCTAGACCCATGGTCTCAAGCTAGCAATACCAGAATTACTTGGGAACTTATTAGACATGCAGATTTATAACCCCTACCCCAAATCTGAATCGGAAATTCTTGGAGGGGGCCCAGAAGCCTGTGGTGTAAGCCTGTAGAAGCCCTCCACCCGATTCTGATGCCCACCCAAGTTTGAAAGCCACTGGTCCACACCCACAGGTTTGAACCTAAGCATTTATAAGCAGTGCAAATCCCCATGCCCAATTCCAGACAGTCTGACTTAGTAAGTTAGAGGCACAGTTGAGAAACAGCACTGCAGACTAGCAAGCTGTGTGTAAGAAAGTGAGCAACAGGAGATACTGGTAGGCAGGCAACCTTAGTGGGGAGGAATCAGGGGACAGACTTTATTCTGCGGACAGTAGGAAAGTTGGTAGGTGATGGCCCAGCTCTAGTCCCGGAGCTCTGGAGCCAGACTCATGCCCCGAGGAGGTGGGAGGTGGAAGAAACAAGGAAAAGGAGAAAGTGGAAAAGGTAAGGAAGGCCTGAATTAAGGCATTTAGCGCTGGGGGACAAGATAGAGATTCAGCCAGCAAAACTGGAAACACCGCTCCCCAAATTTAGTCTTAAGAAGGCGCATTAATCAGGCCAGCAGTGGATCTGAGGCAAGCCACCCCAATGATGAATTCAAATTCCTGCTGAATGAGCTCAGCCAGTCCTTGAAGCGGAGGCAGGGGAGTACCTGGTAGCTCAGCCTGGCTCCGCAGCTGGGATCTACCTGGGCTGAGAGAGAGCCACGGAGCTGGGGAGCAGGCACATCCTGAAAGCTGTGTGCTGGGGACGGTGGGGGGGGCTGACAAGCCTTCTAGCTCAGAGTTAGCACTGCGAGTCTCATGACGAATGTGCTGTGGTTTCTCTTCAGTCTTAATTTAAGGTCATGTATGTTCATTTAAAACATTTTTACCAGGCAAACAACCAGAGTAATTCATCACACCCATTAATAAGCAGGTTATCACGCCTGCACGGATAATATATATGCCCCCTACACACACCCAGACTGAGAGTTTATATGGCATTGACAAACATTGACTCTTCCAAAGGAGGTTTAGATTCAAATGTGACAGTGCTTTTCTACTCTCTCGCTTTTTCCCCACAGGTTTGCCTCCTTTCTCTACATTTCAAGTCACAGGAGATGCCACGGTGCAACGTCTTTCTTCTCAGGTCAACTCTCTTTCATACAGATAGACCCCCTTTCCGTCCCATTGGTTATTCTGAACTCCCACTTCCCTTCAGGTACCATGAGTCCTAGAATAACCCTTGCTACCTCACAAGTCAGTTATGTATGTAATACAAGAAGGTTTTTAACGTAACTTGATGGCACTCATTGATTTTTCTTTAGGATTATACACCAATAGCATTGTAGCAATAACTTTTATATTATATGCTACACACACACACACACACACACACACACCAAGCTTTCACCCGAGCCTCACTTTAAAGCAGAAGGCTCATGAGCTTGTGACGTCTTAACCCAAAGGGTCAGGGCTCCAATGGGAAGAACATGAAATTCTTTGTCAGCCTAGATGGGTGGAGACTGGGGACACAGAGAGACTTCCACACCCTTCAAATTATATAAAAAGGGAAGCCACTTTATTTTTCAGTGAATACACCAACCTTAAGGTCCCAAATTTCATTGAAGCTCCAGGAAGGACTCCAGGTTCTCTAACCTATCAGGAAGGCTATTTTAGGTATTTACCGTTTGCCCCACAAAATGGCTCTCTCTTGAGCTGCCTTAGACGGGACAGAGGCAGTTGCAAAGTGTCTTCGTCAGAGGAATGGCTCTTCATCTCCAAGAAAAACGGAAAATGCTAGCCTGCAAAGAGTTTCATCATGTTAATAGAGAGATCACGTTGCTGTGTTTCCACAACTGTGGCATCAATTTTGACAAAAAAATCTGCTTCAGAAATCATACCAAACACAACACCGCCTCTGAAAGGCTTCTCTCACAGGCGGCAAAAGTCCTGGAAAGCTCACGTCGTCTAGATTGAAGAGGCAACCGATAAGAGACCTCCCTGTGCCTGCCTCGTCCCGGGTTGCCTGCCTAGAAGGAGCCGTGAGGGAGTGACATCCATCAAGCCCAAATTGTCCCAGAACCTCCAAGACAGCGTGATCTTCACGCAGCATCTGTTTCTTCCTGTCGATGAGCAGCGATGATGAACTACCAAGGACACTAAGGTCTAATTGCTGCTTTTTAATATCTGGGGTTGGCTTTGAGGATTCCCCAGTTCATTGTGGGGAAGGACAATTCTAACACCCAGCCAGGCCCTGGGTAAATTGTAAAATAAGGGCAGGTATCTTGGCCTTTGACTCTTCTCTTGTTGCCACCATTCCCCAGATTTGTCCCCAGATTTGTCTGTCATCTTTCCCCAGTGACCTCATGACCTCAACCTCACTTACCTCCAAGTAGTCAAAACGTACTCAGCACAAGTAATGGTTAAAACAGAACAGAGTGGTGGTTAAGAGCAGAGACCATGGAGTAGAACGCCTGAATTTAAATCTGGCCTGTCTACCCTCTAGCCATGCGAACTTGGACAGTTTACTAAAGTCTTCTGTGCCTCAGTTGTCCCATAGTAGAATAGGGATGATGAGAGTAATAGTATCCACCTCAGTTGTGGTGAGGATATTTCTAAACACCAATAGTGGGTAAGTGCTTGCTAAACAAATGGCAACACACATAACCGACCAAGAAGCACAAAGCCAGCACCTATCATGTGCCCCATGGGGAACAGGTGCTATGCAACACACACCAACTGGAGGTGTCAATGCAGTATGGGCTCGTGCCCGTCAGGGAGCTCTAGGATGAGCATTTCATCTCCTCTGAAGATGGCAACTCTCCCAATTGCCATCGGCGTCTTGGTCATGGGCGTTCACGCAAATTGTCCCTCTGCTTCAGTCCTAAGCATTCGCTGCTGTCGCTCTCCCAGGCTGACCTTGGGCCCACTCTTTTCCCAAAGCCAATAAAGAGGCCATTAAGTCATCTAGGAGAGGTGCGGTCCCGAGTTGGCAAGAAGAAGGAAAAGCCGGGTGCTCCAAAGCACATGCACACGCTCACGGCCAATGTCCTCTCAAATCTGCCCCCTCCACACCACGTCACTTCCAATCACCTCTCCTTGCCTTTTACAAGAGGCGTTTGATTGGAAACTGGGCTGTGAGACAGAACTAAGCACGGCATCAAAACTCCACATAGAAGCTGGTTTCTCTACACGTACACGTCAGCCAGTGAGTCTGAAGGCGCATCGTGTGCCCCAGGCCAGGCTAGGTCTCATGGAGGCCACAGACAGAGCACAAGACATGGTGGCCACCAACCATTCTCCAAGGAGTGCAGGGAAACATGAGGCCGGGGAAACTGTGTCGAATGTCCTTGGGGAGTTTGGAAGAGAGAAAAATAAGTTAGTGCAGGTATAAGGGGTGCAAGAGTTGTGGGGGAAAGGGAGTTGAAAATGTATTTGAAATAGCTGGAGAAAACAGAGGGCATGAGGCTTTAGGGGCAGAACCTAAAATCCAACATCCATCACAGCATCACAGCGTGTCTATGGAACAGCAAGATCAGCCCACCCACCGTGGAAGACGGAATCTGGAAGTAGTGGGAAGAAAAGACGGATGGAAAGGGCTGCCATCCATTCACAAAGGGCCTTTGAAAGCTCAGCGAGGGAATCCAGATTTGATTAAGCACTAAATGAACAAGATATTCTTTTCTACGAGCTCTCCTGGAAGCTGGATAAATACGTTCCCCACCAAGACCTCTGGGAAAATCTGTTGCTCTCAACTCAAAGCTCCCCCTTCTCTTTTCTGCTCTGCCTTTGCTTATCCTTCCAGGCCGGGGCCTCGCCTGGTCTGTTGCAAAAGGCTCTCAACTGGCCACTCTCCCGTACCATTCTGATCCATCCCACACCAGCTGTGAGGTCCGCCTCCCTAAAGCTCAGATCTCATCAAAAGCCCATGTCGTGGCTCCTCACTGCCAATTAAATGATACCTCAACTCCTTGCTCTTGAATTTAAGGCCATTTGAGCTCCGGCCTCAACTCCCTTTCCCCATTTTTGATCCCATTTCTTCATTCTGTAGTCAGGGACAGATTAGACAGGGGCACTTTCTACCTTCACCGGCTTGACCATATGTAAAACGGTCTCCCTGGAATGGTCTTCCTGGCTGCAAAACCAAGTAGGAAATAAAGTGTCCTGAGACCATGGAGATAGATACAGTCTGTGCAAGCAGAGGGGGTAAGAAGTGTCCCAGGAAATATGGAGAGGACATTCAAGCAGGTGTGTGTGGGTGAGTGTGTGTATGTGTGGTTATGGTTGTGTGTGTGCAAGACGCAATGCAGCCTAGTGGCTATGAGCTCTGAAGTCAAGCAAATTGATTTCACAGCCCATGCTGTGATGACTTAAAGAAAGTACTTGACCATTTTATGCCTCAATTTTCCATCTAGAAAGTTAGGCTACTAACAGCACCCTACTCTTAAGGTTGCTATGAGAATTAAATGAGATAATGTACATCAGTATATAGCACAGCACTAGGTCAACGGTGAATGCTGTACACGTGCTACCATTTGTTCTAGGCAGAACTCAGCAAATAAGAGCGCAAACAGGCAAGCATATTCCTATTTCCAAATGTCTCCGTATGTACTATTTCTCTTCTCTTTCACTTGCCCAAAACTACGCCCCCTCCAAGTTCTTCTAGAATCTTCTTTCATTGCCTTTCCAATCCTTAGCTTCCCATTAGATGTTCCTCTTCACCTGACCCTATCTAGCCCAACACCTTCCATTCATGTTTTGTAGGAACTGCCAACATGCAGACTGAGTGAAAGAAGATCGTTTAGGGCCGGCGCCTAGTGGTGAAGGCAGGGTGGGAGGTTTGGATGTGGAAGATGTTAGCAGAAAATTGGCATCATTAAAACAAATGAGCTCTCTGAAGAGAGAAAATGCAGAGAGAGAAGCCAAAACCTGGAATGGAAGCTTTAGAAATGTGTACCAAGAATCAAGAGACCTGCATGAGGAGACAGGATTCTCCCTAGGATACCGCTTCCTCCACTCCCTTATATGGAGGCTCATCGCCAACGTGCTGTTCTTCGCCCTCCCCTTCGCACTCACCACACTTTTCTGGCTTATTCTGTTACATCAGATGACACCCATATCTCTGATATCTCACCCCAGTGTCCAATTTCACCCTCAGGTCCCTGGCCTAGAAGTCCAACAGATACATGGAACTGAACCCAACCTCCATATATGTTGAAATGCAATGAAAGTAGAGAGAGGTGGTCCGTAGTGTCCAATTCACATTTTTTCTTTCAAGGCAACCTACAGAGTGAAGTAACAGCAAACACGTTTTTCTGTATGGCTGCTCTATTTTCAAATGCAGTAACGTCCAGCATAACTTCAAATACAGTCTTCAGAAGGTGTATTGGACCAGGCAGGCATGGCAGATTTTCTTTCTTGCTCTGTAAGAGGAACTTTATGCACCCATGAGAAAGAGAAGCCTCGGCAGGGATTCAGATTGCCGGATTGCGTGGGCAAAAGAATCAAACCAAATAAGCCAGTCTCACCAGGGAAGGAGCTCTCAGATTTCTTATAGCCCAATCTTTGCAAAATATCCTTTCACAGCTAGCAAGGCTCTGTGTGTACATTTACAGTAAAGTACACTTGTCTTAAGGATACAAACTGGTAAATTTTTACAGAAGTGAAAAATTTACACTGTGTGGCTACCACATAAATCAAGACCATAGAATAATTCCAGCCCCCGAAGCTGGTTCCTAGCTGCCCTTCCCCAGTCAATACTCCCCTCATCCTGAGGCCAGCAGCCCTGTGACTTTTATTATCAGGACTACGTGTGCCCACTCACAATCACCTAAATTGAGCCATCTAGTATAGAACTCAGTTGTTTCTAGCTTTTTTTTTACTCAAAATCATGCCAGATTTGTTTATATTGTTGTGTATCTCAGTGGTTCTTCTTACTGCTATGTTGTATTCCATTGTACGGATGCCACAATTTATTCATCCCTTCTCCTGCCAATGGACATTTGGTTTGCTTCCAGTTTTTTGCTACGGGGGGAAAGCTACTAAGAACATTCTTACACATGTCTTTAGTTGGTATGCACTGGTTTCTCGTGTGTGTGTGTGTGTGTGTGTGTGTGTATGTGTGAGTAGAATTTCTGTGTCATAGGGGAGGCACATGTTTGATATTTTCAGATACTGCCAGAGAGTGTTCCATAGCAGCCAAACCCTTCTATTCTCCCACCAGCACTGTTGGAAAATTCTAGCCACTCATATCGCCATCAAGATTCAATCATAATCCCTCCCCAACTTCATTTATAGCAAAAGAGTTCATGGCTTTGGTGCTAAGATTTTCAGAATCAGGTTTTCTTTCAAACATCATCTGTCTTCTAGAAGGAGAGTGTAAAGATTTCCTCTCATCTACCAAAGAGAAGGAGGTGATTATGTTTTACAGCGTTTCATTCTGCAAAGGTCTTGAGATGCTTCTGTAGAGGCGTGCACCTACACAGAAAAATACGGAAGAGAAATAAAGATATGTAGAGCACCAACCTGATTTACTAAACTCCTGGCTTAGGAAAGTGTTCTAATCTGGTCCCTATCGCTGGTTAAATAACACCACTTGGTGACTAGAAGGCAACTGTCTCGGAAGGCATCATTGCTCACATAAGAGCAGACATCAAGCCAACAGGCTGGAGGGACGGCCAGGGAGGCTACTCCCCAGCCTGCACCGTAAGCCACTCTCTCGTGGATTTTGGCATAAGTGGGCTTTTTGTTGTCATTAGGAGTGTTCCTCCCCCTGGCTGTTCAGAAGTTTCAGATGAAATTTTTCTGATGTTTTTTAATGAAAGATGATATTTGCTTACCCATCGTAGGAGATATTTCCTCGGCAGGAATGCTGTCGAACATGTTGCATTCACAACATGACACAAAGTCTAAAAATCACAGAGAGACTAATTACTGGAGGAAAATTACACCAAAAGACCTATTTCCTCGTGATGAAAATGACAGCCTGGTGCCCCATTACCTGGCCTGATCGGGCAAATAGCCTGTGCAACATTGTTTTAGCGCTTGGCGTTACAAGCCACAGTAGAGGAAGGAGGCGCTTTGGGCCTGTAAGCAGCTCAGTGAGAAATCAAGGTGAGCTGTCAGTTAAGTGAGGTCTAATTATAAGTCTCATTTCCAGTATTTATGGATGTGACAGACAGTAGCCGGGGCTTACCTGCATCTAGACATGGGGCCGCTTCCGCGAGTCCTTCTCTCTTTATGCCAACATCTGAATTATCCTCCGCAAGCTGTGACATTGACTGCTGACAGCCAGGACCTGCCACAGCCAACAGTGGGAAGCGAGGACCACCCCTCTTAGCTCACTCGGCTTTGCCTCTTACCACCAGTTCCTAGTACTGAAAGGGTCTATTCTTCTCCCCATCAAAAGCCCACGTAAAATGATAGAAAGGACTCTTTTCCTCTTTGATATGAATTTAAGTCACTTCAGATCACTTGCCTTTCCAGTCACAAAAGATCACGTGTTGTATGATTACCTTTATATGAAATGGCCAGAGTAGGCAAATCTCTACAGGCAGAAAGTAGATCGGTGCTTGTCCAGGGCTGGGGTGGTTGGAAGGAAATAGAGGGAAGCTGCTAATGGGTATGGGGGATTTTTTGGATGATGAGAACGTTCTAAAATTGACTGTGGTGATGGTTGCACGTATCTGTGAATATACTAAAAACCACTGAATTGTACACTCTATTTTTTATTTTTTATTTTGAGAGAGAGAGAGTGAGAGCATGAGTGGGGGAGACGGGCAGAGGGAGAGGGAGAGAATCTCAAGCAAGCTCCATGTTCAGCCCAACACCACAGGGCTGGAACCCACGACCCTGGGATCATGACCTGAGCCAAAATCAAGAGTAGGACACTCAACCGACTGAGCCACTCAGGCGCCCCATGAATTGTACCCTTTAAATGGGTGAGTTGTATGGTATGTGAATTGTACATCAATAAAGCTGTTTTTAAAAATCACTTCTTTTTATCTGTGGTCTTTTTCCCAAATGCAGAAAATTTCAGGTGTCCAAGAACAGGTGAGGAAGTTTGGGAGAGAAGAACAGAGAGGGAAGAGGTGGAACCATTTTGTTCCCCTGAAATCACAAAAAGGCCAGTCTTGGTAATTATATTAGAAAGGGTGGGGGAGAATCTTGCTTGATATTAATTGGTGTTGCTCAAACTTTTCAAACCCATTTCAAACCCAGAACCATTTTTGATAGACATAAGGTCTCATGACTTCCTTTGAGCAAGTCCAAATTTCAAAATAAATTAAAAGGTACAAATACAGGCAGTTTTACCACGACCTCTCAGAGATGATTCTACATCTGGAATCACGATACGGAGTGAGCATTACATTTTGTTTCTAAAACTGCCTGTAACTTTCTCTTCATATCATGTCAGAGCTGAAAAAGACTTTAAGATATTCCCTTCACCTTTAAAGATGTTCATCTGCCAGCCATGCACTAGGACCTGGGCTTGAGATAACAGGAGAACAGGGGCTTGAATCAGGTTGAGAAGTACAGAAGGAAGAGAAGGAGCTATTGCTGGGGGAAGAATAAATTTGAGCAGAAAGGGGCTTAGAAATAGAATGGGAAATACAAGTTCAGATATGACCATACTCTAGGATATCAACTTTGGGAATACTTTAGTCAAGTACCCACCGCTGGCTAGGAAACCATGAAATTTTATATTGCCTCAGTAATTGACAACATCAAGGAATTGTTATTAGGTTTTTGTAAGCACGATAATGCTGGTGTGGTTATGCCTTTTAAAAGAACTCTTGGGTGCCTGGGTGGCTCAGTCGGTTAAGTGTCCAACTCTGGATTTGGCTCGTGGTTTGTGCATCTGAGCCCCGCGTCTCGCTCTGCACTGACAGTGGGGAGCCTGCTTGGGATTCTCTCTCTCTCTCTCTCTCTCTCTCTGCCCCTCCCCTGTTCATGCTCACTCTCTCTTTCAAAATAAATAAATAAACTTAAAAATAAAAGAACTCTTATCTTTTAAGAAATGCATACTGAAATACGTAGAAACAAAATTATAAAATATATGGGATTTGCTTCAAATAAATCCCAGTAATCTTTTCCAAGAGAAGCAGGACAACGTACAGATGAAAGAAGTGTGGCCATGAGTTGATAATTGTCAAGGCTGGATGATGGGTACACAGGGATTCATTATGTCATTCTACCTACTTACACGTATGTTTGAAATTTTCCATAATAAAAAAAGAATTTTAAGAAAAACAATGCTCCCAACCACATGGAAAACAGAAACTGGATGTATCCTCCTGCCTTAGAAAAATTAGAAAACCAAAAAAATATACATATGACACAATTGTTTTCAGACCTTGAATAATAGGCAATGCATGATGGCAAACAAACATAGTGGGACCTGCCATTGCCCCATTGTATTGCCTGCAGACAGTTTCCATGTGCCAGTACAGAAAGGGAGAACCCAAATGAAGCCCAGAATTCTCACTGGAATGGAGAGACAAAGATTGGAGTTCTTTCAGTTCTTTCTCCGTAGAATACACAGAGCAAGGTACTGGAGAAGAAAGTACTGGAGGGAGACAGACAGAATGAGAAAGAAAGCCCCATTGCATGTTTGAGAGGAAATTACCAAAGGTCAGTGAAGAAAACACTGGTTGAATGCTTCCATAGATTGAACACTTCCATAAACCACAACAGAAAAACTGAGTAATATATGGGACATGAGGTAGAGTCCTCAGAAGGGTATTGCCTTAGTAATGGAGCTCAAACAATCTAGACTAAAGGCAGATTTGGAACTGATCTAACAAATCTTAAAAACAACGCTTGAAAGAATCAAACAGATTCCAAGTAATTTAACTGCATGCCAGAACAAAGTCCAACACATTCAAAGAAATACAAGGGCGCCTGGGTGGCTCAGTCGGTTGAGTGCCCGACTCTTGATTTGGCTCAGGTCATGATCCTAGGGTCGTGGAGTTGAGCCCCCAGTCTTAAGATTCTCTCTTTCTCTTTCCCCCTCTACCCCTTCCCCAGATCACTCTCTCTCTCTCTCAAAAAAAAAAGAAAAAAAGAAATACGACCAAAGCCAAAATGCAACAGTGTAAATTCACAATGTCATCATCCAATCAAACATTCCCAGGCATGTAAAGAAGCAGGAAAATATGATCCATATCCAGGGGAAAAATGAATCAATAGAAATGGAGCAAGAAACAACAGAGATGATGTAATTAAGAGATAAGCACATTAAGACAGGTATCATAAATACGTTCTAAACGTTTAAGAAGGTAAGAAGAAAACATGAACATGAGGAGAGAGGCAGAAGATATAAAAAGAAGTAAATGAAACTTACAGAGATGAAAACAAGATCAGAAAAAACTTTTTAAACTCACTGTAATTGGAAAGGCACTGAAGAAGTGATCAGTGAATTAAAGACATCGCCGGAGAAACTATCCAAAATAAAGCACAGAGAGAAGAAAAGTTGAAAGAAAATGAACAGGGCATTGGTGATCTGTGAGAAAACATCAAAAGTCTAGCGTACTTGGAATTCAGGACAGCAAAAGTGGGGAGTTAAAAACTATTTGAAGAACTATTGGCCACATTTTTTTCAAACTTGCTGAAAGCAACAGACTTACCAATCCAACAAGCTCAATAAACCCGAAGTGAAATAAACATGAAGAAAACGACCCCAAGGCTCATTTACAAAATTACAGAAAACCAGGGCTGAAAAGAGAATCTTAAAAGCAGCCCAGCGAAACAGATACATTATATACCCAGGAACACAAATAAGAATTTTCCTGCGAAAATCCACACAAGCCAAGAGGCAATGGATAAACATATTTAAAGAACTGAAAGAAGGGGGGGCGGTAAATGTCAGTACCCTCCAAAGCCATTTCAAACCTGAAGGTGAAGACAGACTTTTTCAGACAGACTAAAGCTGAAGGATTCACAACAAGCGTCCCTACGCTACGTGGATGTTAAAGAGAGCTCTTGAGGCAGAATAAAAATGGACCAGATAGATGCCAGATGGAAACTTGAATCCGCACAAATGAATGAAAAACACCAGGAAAGCCTGTGATTCCCTCTGGAATGGCTCCTGCTCTTTGTCTCCGCATTGCCACCTCTGTCCAGAAGGACACCGGTCCTCAGGAAAACTCCAATCTCTGAATGACGTCCCACGTCAGCCTCTCCGCAAAGCCTTCCCTTACCACCCACGCTCTCATCCCCAACCAGGCACTCAGACGCCCTCTTCACTCCCCAGATCCCTGCACCTTCCTCACATGAGCTGCCAGTCACACTACTTTGGGATTGCTCACTGAGACTGTCCCCACCTCAGACTGTGGACATCTGGTGGCAGGACTCCCTCTTACCTTTGTGAGGAGCTCAACTGCTATTGAATGAATGAAGGTTGGCTGGATGGGAACCTGAGTGGAACATTGGCAAGGAGCAGCTCTCTGTCTGTATGTATTCACTTGTTGATTTTTTCACTTACGGAATGACCTCAAATTCATCCAGGAAACAGGGAGTTGATCTGTATTCTACACGTGAAAAAACAAGCTGGCATTTGCAACACCTCTCCCGTGATATAAACCACAAGCTCACCAAGTGTTTGCTTCATGCTATTTGAACTGCACACCAATTAAGACTTTCTGAGAAGCAGATGAGGTTATGGAGGAAAGGAGCCAAAGTGAGCAAAATCTGTTCCTTCATTAGAGTCAAACTGGATAAACACACATACATTTTTCTCATATAATATGAAGTCTGTGGCTCTCAACCCCCTACTGTACTTATATGTTTAGATTGTCTCAGAGGAAATTGTTTAACCTGCTGTACTGTTCCTTTATTTAAAAAAAAAGAAAAGAAAAGAAAAGAAACAAACATTAGGAGGTAAAAAAACATAAAGTTCAAATAATATCTCTATGCTATTTATAAACTTGTTTCTGCATTTGCTGTTTTTTTTCCACTTAAAGTACCTGCCTGAGTTATCAACATCCTATTTATTTAAATATGCAATAATTGCATACAGTGTTGACCAGTTCATGAGAGTCTCAGAAATAAAATACGAGACAAAAATTGCCAGTCACATTTAAGAGAAGTGCTAATTTCCATATTTAAAAAAAAACATGGATAGTATAACCTAGTTAAGAGGTGGATAGTACAGTTATTGGAAGTCATTTTTTCAATTTATTTACTTTAAAAAAAAAAGTTGCTTACCTGCAACCCCTATCTCTAAGCCAGCTCCTTTTTGAAAGCAGAAAGCCACAGTTTGTTTTTAAATCTTTTTCTCCTTACACCTTACGCAGTATGATTATCCTCACACATTAAAAAATGAAATGCTTTGTTATTTGAACAGCAATCTTTCTGATTTTTTTGTTATTAAATGGTTTAATAATTTGAAAATAACTTCCTCTTTATTTATGATTATTAAATGTTTTCACAAGGTTGGCGAGTAAAAGTTTCAGAGAGGCGGGGATTTTTGTCTGCTTCTGTTGTAGTTTTCTGTGAGTCCCTAGAGCCTGGATCAGGGCCTGGCACGGAGTGCATGTTATTACTCCCCAAATGGTGGAATGAATAAATGAATGAATGAATGAATGAATGAGTCGTGCTCAGCTGTGACAGCCCCAGAATCTTTCCCTCTTGGACCACCAGCCTTTGGAGTTAGCTTGGAAGTGATCTCTGGCCATCTGTTCTCGCTCATTCTGTCCACCTGATCTGTTTACAATATGTTAATGTATTTGATGATATTATCCACCTTTGACTAATCACTGACAAGTAGACCCCAATGATTATAACAAAGGGGAAGGAGCTGGAACGCAGTCACTCACATTTGCAGAGACTTCCTTTACTCACGGGGCTCTCAGATTTCCCCACGACTTTCAAAACAGTCACGTTTCACCGCCACCAGGGATTCTGACCTCAAGCGTTTTCCTCGTTTCCTGGTACTGCTTTTCATGTGTTCTTGGGGGCTTAACCTGGAGAGTAACCCCAAAGCCAGACTATATCCCAATCGGAAGTATCCCTCAGCTAACCTAAGCCCAACCTACACGCTAGAAATGCAGGCAGAGGGGGACCTAGACACCAAATCCACTTGCTTTTTCGCAAAGTCTAGCCGGCTAGCTTGTCTGCCCAGATCCGAGAAGTTCCACCAGCAGACTAGGAAATTTCCCTGAGCCAGCGTAAGTAAATGCCTAATTAACTTCAACATGGGCTAACCTCCTTTGGGCTGTCCCCAACGCCCACAGATTTCTGATACAGGACCTTCCCAGACACCAAACCACAAGGGCAATGAGACACACGTTGAACTCAGCAACGGGATTCCTCCATATTCTGGCTTCCATTCGGAAGTATCCAGAAACCCTAATTCTAGATGAGATGTGTTAATAGACTATATGGCAAGAATTTCTAAGATAAAAATGGGTATGAGTGAATGAGCACCTTTTTTTAAATGTTTATTTATTTATTCTGGAGGGGGCAGGCAGAGAGAAAGGGAAATAGAGAATCCCAAACAGGCTCCCCACTGTCAGCACAGATGCAGGACTCGAACTCACAAACTGTGAGATTATGACCAGAGCCAAAATCAGGAGTCAGACGCTCAACTGACTGAGCCATCCAGGCGCCCCTGAATCAGTACCTCTTAAATCTCTGTAATGCAGAATACCAACATTGTTTGGACAACATTTCAAAGCTGCCGACCCGACATTTCTATTAGTTGGTGGTAATGATGTTAATTTACTAAATATCATTTCAAACACCGTGCCCACTCATTTTTTTTTTAACATGATCATGCAACCCAAAAAGTACATTTATTTCAACAAGGTTGTTTGGTTCAGAAGAGTTTTAAAGATCATAGTCAAAGAAGATCACTTTTTGCTGTGGTTGCCAAAAACCCACCCATTTTCATCAGGAGATATTTCCAAGCTGTAAGTAAAATAAGCTTTTTAAAAGGACACTTAAGTCACCTTTGTTTCAGAGAAATGTCCCCCATCCAGGTGCTCCTGGGTGGTTCAATCCTTTAAGCCTCCGACTTCAGCTCAGGTGACTTCAGCTCAGGTCATGATCTTGCAGTTCGTGAGTTCGAGCCCCGCGTCAGGCTCAGTGCTGACAGCTCAGAACCTGGAGCCAGCTTCAGATTTTCAGATTCTGTGTCTTCCTCTCTCTCTGCCCCTCCCTGCTTGCATTCTCTCTCTCTCTCTCTCTCTCTCTCTCTCCCCCCCCCTCTCAAAAATAAATAAACATTAAAAAAAGAGAAGAATCCCTCCATCCTTTCAATGCATTGCTTAGAGAAAATATAAACTTGGATATTTTAGGGTCTTATAAGCATTGGCCGCAGAGCCCTATGAGATTTTATAGAGAAAGAGCTGTTCAGTACTCAGCACTAACCACCTTTCAGCATTTCCTTGTATCAATAGAAAATACCACATTCTTATAAGCTTCCTGTGAAAGACAAGAAGTTGGGTGTATTGTGTATTCATATATTATGTATTTCGCAATACACATTTTTGACATTTTTATGTGACCTACAGACTTTCAGCTAAACGAAGGTAAGAAGAAAATCACAAAAAAGTTATCCAAAATGTTGACTGTTTGGTTCTAGAGTTTACTTCCCTAAGTTGCCTAAGAAATTCACTTTTTAAATCATAAAATTCCCACAAAAAGTGAATAATATGGGAATCTAAATCCACTTTCCAGACTTGCTTCCCCTGTAATATCTGTAATAGAACAATCCTGAATTAGCTGCTAGTTTCCATAATTCTTGTCAGCAAAATCTATCAGTAGTTCTAACTGATTATACACGCTGGTAATGTAATTAAACATGTTTTAAGCCTATCTCTGATGTCAGAGTTTCAAATATAGCCACATAAATTTTAGCTATGAGTATTTCATACATAATTTATATATACAAATGTGTTTGCATGTGTACCTGGATTAAGTATAATAAATGTAAATTATATAATTTATATCTATATACGTTTAACTGTGTTTAGTTTCAATCAGACAATGGTTTGATATATATTTTTAATGAGGGAAGATCCTACTGCAATATTAAGATTTTGTGTTTTGCAGACTTCATTTCTTAGTATTTTTTTAATTAAAAAGACAAATACATTTCAATGTTCTTTTTAGTAAATGTTATGCTTCCTGTTCCAAAACAACCTTAAGTTTATAAATAAGAGTTAATGAATCCAAGAACCATGTTATTCCATGAGCTTGTGAACAAACGGTTTAGAGTCAAACTAGAATTCTTTCCAAGTTGGATTTTCACATGATACAGTTTATAAACAAGTTTTGGGGGTAGAGGGACAGCTTTTGTCTTGTCTTGTTTTTCTATATTTTTAATAAACAAAATTAAAATTCTGCCTTTGAAATGACTTAGAGACGAACCGGATTTCTAGCCCCTCTCAAAAACGAACTTGCACTAAATTGGGGATTTCTCGGCCCATCGAATGCTCATCCTCTGTTTGTTTTTCTCTTTGAGGGCCTTCCAGGCAGACAGGAATGGTTCTGAAACAGGCTGCAGCCACACGCGACGCTTCCCTCATTGGAGAACCAGGGAGCCGACATGGCATCCATTCCTGGGACCTTGATCGGAAAGAGATCCTGAGAGAAGTGACACTAACCTTGGACTCTATCACACCGTAAATTGTCTCTTTTGTAACTGTGACAGACACTCCCCCCAGGTTGTCCCTTCCATTCGACTCCCATGATCACTTTATCCTTTCTCCCTCTGTTGCCAAGTGGAGTGGCGTTCCCGGAGTTTTGACACCTTGTAAAGACATTCCAGTGGATTCTAGCACACCCAAACAGATGGTGTGAAAGGAATACAGGGGAAGAAAATACAGACCTCTGCCAGATTCTCATGTATTCTAGGTAACATCGTGTTCCAGGAGAAGAAAAAAATAAAAAGGAACTGATATCATTGTTACTGCCTGCTTCCTGAGCCAAGCAACCATGCTTCTGCCAAAGATAACAACGTCTTTAAGACGGCTACAAAAAGTCCTAACATTGCGTGAGGTAAAAGGACTAGACCTGAGAGGGGGCATACAACAATAATCTGTATTATTGATATACCGTGTTACATTGACACCCACACAAAACAGTTTTTTCCCTTTTAGCTAAGAATGACATCCAGCTCAAAATAACATTTCTACTTCTTTTGCACGTCCAGTATGCTGGAAATCTCTACTGAGGTTCTTCTCTGAGGCTGGCATTGACTTTCGCCACACATTAAGTCTGGTGACATGAGAACAAAGTACATAAACGTTAAGGAACAAGCAAATGTTTTTTCTTCATATACAACCGTACACACACACACACACACACACACACGCGCACACAAGTGTACGAAAAGATGTTTAATGTCACTAGTCTTTAGGGAAATGCAAATTAAATCCACAGTGAGATTCCACTCTACACCTACCAGAATGTCTAAAATAAAAAATAGTGATAATACCAAATTCTGGCGTGGATATGGAGAAACTGGATCACTCCTCCACTGCTGCTAGGAATATGAAATGGAAACAGTTTGGAACTTTGGAAAACGGCTTGGCAGTTTCTTGAAAAACTAAACTAGCAACTTCTATACAACCCAGCAATTATACTCCTAGGCATTTATCCCAGAGAAATGAAAACTTATGTTCACACAAAAACCTGTACACGAATGTTTATAGCAGCTTTATTAATAATAGCCCAAACTTGGAAACAACCAGATGTCCAAAGTGTGTAAACTGTAGTTAAACAAACCGTGGGGCATCCACACTGTGAAGGGAGGTGGGGTGGCTAAAAGGGGGCAGTAGGAGGGATCCTGGTGGTGATGGAAACGTTCTGGATCTTGACTGCATCCATGTCAATATCCTGGCTGTGAAATTGTATTTGCAAGGTGATAACCATTGTGGGAAACCGGGTAAAGATTACATTGGACTTCTCTGTGTTATTTCTTATAACCGCATGTGAATCTATAAGTATCTCAAAATAAAAAGTTTAATTAAAAATATAACTCCTGGGGTGTCTGGGTGGCTCACTCGGTTAAGCATCCGACTTCGGCTCAGGTCATGATCTCACGGTTCATGGGTTCGAGCCCCGTGTCGGGCTCTGTGCTGACAGCTCAGAGCCTGGAGCCTGCTTCAGATTCTGTGTGTCTCTGTATTCTCTTTCTCTCTCCCTCTCTCTCTCTCTCTCAAAAATAAATAAACATTAAAAAATTTATATATATATATATATGTGTGTGTGTGTGTGTGTATATATATATATATGTCTTATTAATCTATGTGAGGACACAAAGGAAAATATGCATCTTTTGAATAGATAAATTTGAAGATTATAGTGATCCAAAAAGATTGAAGCCTCCACATTAAGATAGATCATGACTGGGGCTCCTGGATGGCTCAGTCGGTTAAGCATCCGACTTCAGCTCAGGTCATGATCTCACGGTTTGTGGGTTTGAGCCCCGTGTCCGGTTCTGTGCTGACATCTCAGAGCCTAGAGCCTGCTTTGGATTCTGCATCTCCCTCTCTCTCTGCTCCTCCCCCACTCATGCTCTGTCTCTCACTGTCTCAAAAATAAATAAACATTAAAAAAATTTAGGGATCATGATTTATATATCTACATATATATATATATATATGTATATATACACACATGTATACATATATGCATCACAGTAGATTACTTAGCTTTAGTAAAGAAAGGAGCCGCAGTCTATTTATGACTTTGTGTCTTCATCAACTCATTTACAGAAAAGAAAATTATGGGTACTTTACCAAGGATATAATGGATGGATGATACAAATATCATTTAAGCAGCAATATGCTCTCTGCGTGGGCGTGCAAAGATAAAATTATTGAAGCGCCACTCTCTGGTCATAAATTTGGCTTGTCTAGAGGTCATGCATGCTCTCTCATCCGTGTCCCTTGGGTCCAATGACATGAACCATTGAATGGCTCACCAAAAGTAAGGTACAGAATATCGTTTAGAGCTGGTATGTGACCCACACAGATATAAAACTCATGACCTTGGCCTCATTGCTTTTTCTGCTTGTCCGTCACCCACTTATTATTTTGAGGGATGGAAAGGCCACATTATATGAGTAGGAGAAACCACCTTTTTGCAAGACCTCTGGTTCTTGAAATCCTTACCCAGGTTCTCATGCCCACGTCTAATTTGACATCTTGCCTTTCTCCAACTCTGGCTCTTCTGGCCTGCTCATTTCTCTTCCATCTCCGGTCTTCTTGTCCTCCACTTCTCCCTCAGTCTAACATTCTCCACTGACTCATCCCTTGTCCTCTCTTTTCCACACCCAGGCCCTGCCTCTGCCCCAGCTCAACTGCCCCTGTTTAGCTACTGATTTCTTTTTCTTGCATTTGGAACTTCCTTACTCCACAGTTATATAACCAGAACTCAACCACACATAGCCCTAGCTAGCAAGGAACTTATTTTGCCCTTAAGAAGATGCTTTTAACTCTACAAAACTCTATAAATAGCACTGGGTTTTTTTTCTTTTGGATTACATATGATAACCGCCCCCGCCCCCCAGCACCCTACAACACCTTTCTACTCTGGGACTTTGGCCAGAAAGGGTTGATGAGGACACATATCTTTCCAACTGCCTGCCCCGTATTCATCTCCCTTCTCCTTTCTACAAACTCCCCTTCCTCTTTCTGCCTTACCCAGACCTTCCTTGTGTAGAACTTCTTGATTTTTTGTTTCTTACCAAGTATTACACCACACGTTTTGGTTAGAATTATGCCTGAGTATGCATACATGCGTGCGCACACACACACACACACACACACACACACACACACACTAGCAGCAGCAATAAACCTATTTTCAGGTAAAATCAATAAATGATAATCATCTGTGCTACAGTCTCTACCTCTCTGTCCCAACACATATTCTCCTGTATTTTGGGCTCTATAAAACATAGAACTTGTCAGAGGAAGGAGGAGCTCAGGGAGGGGTCATGTAGGAGCTGAAGCCACATAAATAACACCGTTTCCACCAGGGAAAGCTACGCAATGTGCTTCCATTGCTGCCCCTGACCGTCAGCACCAGGTCTTTCTCGCCCAGTCAGTGATGAACACAAACATGAAAAAAGCAAAAAAGCAAAAGAAGAAAAAAAAAAGAACCTCTGGTTTTCAGCATACCCTCTTAGGCATGCAATGCCCACCAAATCCCTGCTTTATCATTTTACTTTGCTTTATTTTTCACTCAACCGTTTTATGGTCACTGTGACAACACAGTCTAAACAGGACCATTTAGGAAAACAAAATAACCAATAAATCAGTGAAAATTCTTACATGTAAAAATAAGACCACCCCCTTCCAAGAAAGCCATTTGTGTTTTTCACTCTAGATCACCTTCCCTGGAAAAGAAACTTGCATTATTTATCTGAGGCAAGAGATAGGCAACAAATTAATGATTTGTGTGATCATAAAGTTGAAAATCACATGTCTAAATCTTTCCAGACCTGGAGACTCCTCAAAAAAAGTCAGTCCTCAGAGTGAGTGCTTGGACCACAGACTGGTCCAACCCTCACTGGTCAACCGGTGATAAATGTATTTCCTGTGGGATTCTGAGAACCCAGTGTGGAAGCAACAAATCAAATGAGAGGTGGTTATAAAATAGCTCAACAATTAAATAACTTCAGGATTTTGAGTTGCATGCAGGAAATAATAGAAATGTGTTTTGCCTATAGACACCTGAGGGATAATGTGTCAGTAACTTATTTTATAAAAAACCTAATGGCTTAAAACAAGTCATTATTTCTCACAATTCTCTGGGTTGGCTGAGCTCAGCTGGACAGTTCTTCTGCTCCGTGATGTTGAAGCTGAGATCACTCATATGGTGGTATTCACCTGGGAGCTCAGCTGGGGCTAGGCCAACCAAGATGGCATCTCATCTTCCAGAACCCCGCTCCTGTGACTCTTCAGCATTTAGTGGTGGAGCCCAAGCTTCTTCATCTAGCAGCAGGAGCATAACAGAGAGACTGGAGCCAAGGTAGAGGCTCACAGACCTCTTAAGAGTGAGTTCCATAACTGGCCCAGTGTCACTTTTGCCATAGTCTATTGGTCAAAGCAAGTCAAGGCCAGGCCAGACCAGAAGGGAGAGGACATTGCTTCTACCTCTTGATGGGAGGAGGGACATGCATGTTCACAGATGGGAGTTTTGGGCCATCTTTGGGGTCAATCTACCCATCCTGGGGACAAGATGAGCTGGAGGAAATGCAGACTACTTCTTCTACAATAAATATGCCACATTTAAAATGGTAATCTTAACTGATCTTGATAACATTCAGAAGTCAATAAAAATAATAATGCTCATTCCCTTGCGAACAGTATTATCTATTTTTCTAAGACTGTTAAAAAGAACTCCTTACTGGCCTGCCAACAGGCCCCCAAATCCCCAGTGTTCGAGCCATTCCTTCGAGTTACATCATCTTCAGAAGCCCTACCTCAAAATGCAAACATCTCTAGCCTTGATCTAGTGTCAACCACTGATGCCTTCGAGTGAACCAGAAATTAGCAACTAAGTGAGTAAGAGGTCTTTGAGGCAGAGTTCTTCATTGATAATCCATGGTTGGGCCTTGGGCATCTGAAAGACATTGAAATCACTTTCAAAATGGTGTGGTTGTTATGCGCATTTTTCGTCAGTTTCTTAAATGGGGCAGACACCAAAAAGGTTAAGACTCGGTATACTAAGGTCATGGTCATGAATAAGCCTCACTAGGGAGAAGAAAACCTAACAGTTCTCTTTGGTGAGTACTTCACAATGTAGGGCTTAATTGCCTTCTAATTATCGAACATCCTTTGCCTTTGTCTCCCCCACACACACGGCATCTTTATATGTGGAAGGAAGGGTCTTCACTTCTGCTTGTATCCCCCACTGAGCAGAATCCTTTAGAGTCTTCAATGTGTATCTGATCTAGTTCTCGAATCATGTTCCTCAGGATCCTTCTAGAGGCTGAATGAGGCCAAGGAGGAGCATGCTTGAGAGGAGAACCCAAGGGCTGAGTGGGGTCAGGCTTGCCTCATTCAGACAGAGCAACACTACCTTTGACTCTATCTTATGCTTACATATACATTTCCCCATGAAGAATGAGTCTTGAGGCTAAAAGAAGTTTGAGAATTACTAACAAGCCCAATGCCCTTATTTTCCAAGGAATTAAAAAATGGTGTTCAGTGGAATCTCCAAGTCTGGAGTCAGAGCTAGACAAGAACTACAATTTGTGTTTCCTGACACTTCATTCTGTAAGTTTGGTTGTCAACACATTACCTCCCCACCAAGGACCGGCCCCACCACCTTCTCTCCAAACTCCATGGCATTTTTTCTCCCAAGCCACAAATGTCTGCAGTCAGGAAGCAGCCAGTTGCTAAGTCAGGAACTTAGGAGAAATCCAGCGGGAAAGCAGCCTGAGCTGGGCACCAGAGTGGGATGTGGGATGGGAGAAAAGGAGAACTCCAAGGAGCCCACAGAAGAGGCTAGCTCCACGCCTATCTCATTACTGGACTGTGAACTGACCTTGACCTTGACTCTTCCTACAGCTTTCTTTTTCTGACAAAGAATGAATTTGAAGGAGCAACAAACAGCATTCTTTTTTTTTTTCTTATATAATGCAAAAACACACTGTCCCTGATCACCGAATGCCTGACAGCTAGAAAGTACATTTCAAAGTCATACACCACATTCCAAACCTTCCAAAATGCCTACAGGAGAGAAATGCTAGACAAACCCCAATAAAGATACGTGTATAGATTTCTCCACTTGCAATGTTAATGGGCCTTGACTAAGACCACTGTGATTTTAATACAATGTATTGTTTTATTCCTACTGTATTTTTAAATAGAACATCTCAAAACAATTAGATTAATTAAATATCCACGGGGATGCAGGAAATGTTTTCGTATCCCACTTGGGGACTTGACCAGCTCAGCTCCTTAGATTTTTTCAGAACCTCTTAATGAAGGATTCTCACTCCATTGGAGCCTTGACAGCTATTTCAATCTGTCATTAGGAAGAACATTTCAGTACCTGGAAAATTTTAAGACTTCTTGAGACTTAAATTTGCCAAACGGAGCTGTTTAGTTTAGGGGGAAGCCATTCTTCACCATGAGTGGCAAACTTTCAACCTCCCTAGCTTATTGTCTGTGAATGCAAAGTGGATCGTGGTCTTGGGGAGTAAAATACAGGTTAGAAAGGTTAGAAAAAGTCACTGAGCAATTTTTATTGTCTATGTTTCATCAAGGTACTGAAAGTTGAAAATTTCACCCCGTGCTAATAACACAGTATTAGTTACACTTGACTGCTTTGTTGGAGCCAAACCAACCTCACTTCTGTTCTCTCAAGCCTAAATTCCAAGAGCGGCCAGCTTTTTAAGAAAACAAAAGCTTCCATAATCTCTAGTATAGGCTGGTGTCAAACCACAGGAGTTCTAGCAAAGACCACATATTATCATGAGCTGCAAACATTAAAGAATTCTGTGGCATGACAAGCTCTAAGAAAGAAACTCTTAAAAGAGACTCATTTTTCTCCACAATGTCAGCTGCAAGAATCAAGTAGCAATGAACAAGAGGTTAAGAGTCAGAAACGAAAAGACTATGGGTTCCTCGGGTTCATGGTCAACTCGGGTTTATAACCTTGGGTGAGGTATTTCACTCATCTAAATGTCTGTACAATGAAACTTGCTGTTTATTCCCTTTGTGCATGGTGGGTTTGCACAGTTGCACGAGAGGCTCTTTTTCCTTTTGTAGGATTATAGGGCTGTCAGTGCCCATCAAAGCCTACCGCTATTCTGCTGAAGCAATGTGGCAGAGTAGTCAAGAGCACAGATTCAGCCCCAGATGACAGGGCTCCCTCCGCAGCCTGGCTTTCTCCCTGGCAGATCTGTGACCTTGGACAAGCTATTCCAACTTGCCATATCTCAGTGCCTGCAACAGTAAAAGGGGAATGGCAACTATAGTCCTACTGCATTGGGTATAAGGATGAAACACGACAACGACTTAAACCATTTGGAACAGTGTCTGACACACCCAAAGTGCAATAAAGTAGCCTTTTAGCCTTAGTATTCAGTCAAACGAAACAAACTACTTCCCTTCAGTTTTTAAAACCAGTAGAATTCAGGGCCTCCTTCCACCTGACCCTATCCTAGCATTTCATGAACCTCATTGAGCACATTAGATTTTTAAAAACAAGTACAAGCCTATTTTTTCTGAGCAACCTCTGGCAACTACATGGTATAACAGAATAGTTTTCATTCAAGGGACGCCTGGGTGGCTCAGTCGGTTGAGCATCCAACTCTTGTTTTCGGCTCGGGTCATGATCTCACGGTTTGTGGGTTCAAGCCCCGCAGAGGGCTCTGTGCTGACAGTGCAAAGCCTGCTTGGGATTCGTTCTCTCCCTTTCTCTCTGCCCCTCCCCCACTCGCTTTCATAAATAAATACGTAAATACATAAATAATAGTTTTCATTCAAGAATCCAGATCAGAGATAAATTACAGAGAAGAGCAATTCTTTCATTTTTTCACCGCTTAACTACCTGGAAACTCTGAAACCAGCAGATCCCATTGTACTGAAAAGCTGAATCCAAGAATGACCAGAGCTCTCAGTATTAAAGAGGTAAAGAATATTAGCAATCATCTAGGCCAAACTCTTAGTTTTACAAATGAGGAAACTGAGGCACAGAGAGGCAAATGGCTCTGGCTCCTTTGATATACCAGAAATTATACTTAATAATGAGTGGTTTCAGAAAAGATTATTAGCGGTGTCCTCTCAATATGTTTACCTAAGTGGCTATGACTTATTCTAGGATTGCTGTCATTATTGGATTGTTTTTGAAATTTTTGCTTTCCATGGCTTGCTTAAGGAAGGAATTCAGCATCTATACTTTAACACTGGGAGTTGTAAGAGTCATAAGGAAGGATGGAAATGGATCTTATCTCTGAAACAGATCAAGCAAGTTTGCCCTTTGTGGTTAGCCACTCCCTGAAACTCACAAGGGTGGAAGATTTCTTTCTTTCTTTTTCTTTTTTAAGGTTTGTTTTTGGTTTTGGATTTGGTTTGTTGTTGTTGTTGTTGTTTTGTGTGTGGTTTTCTGTTTGGTTGGTTTTTTTTTTTGTTTTTTTTTTTGAGAAATGGAGCACAAGCTGGGAGGGGTAGAGGGAACAAAAGGCAGAACCCCAAGCCGGCTCTGTGCTATCTGTACAGAGCATAACGTGGGGCTCAAACTTTTCCGCTGTGAGACCATGACCTGAGCTGAGATCACGAGTCGATTCTTAACTGACTGACGGGTGGTATGATTTCTTAACTATTGCACGGTTTTGTGTGAACACGGGACTCAGGGAAAGTCCAACATCCTTGTCACAAAGATGGTCGCATCTTTGAGGATAATTTAAAAAACGGTCCCCAAGCTCCTCAGACTACTAACTGCTCAGTTCCCTAAAATGATCCCCTTGAAAAAAGGGCTGTCATTTGAGTATTGTATGACCTAGATGGGTTTTTTTCCCAACTCATTTTTCTTATCTTTTATCCGGCAATGATATCATTTTTCCTGGTGACCCCTGTCCTGCATTTTTTTATCCAAAACTTTAAAAAACAAGAAAATGGCACATCACTGCTAAAGGAGGCCTACACACACTGAGAACTCCATGGACCACATGAACGTCCATCTGAGAGCGCTGAGTGAACCTCCTGTCCTCCATGCAGCCATCATCTTGTTTATAAATCTCATGCTCGGTGATGTAATTACCGCCCATTATTGGGAATAGAAAGTGTGATGAACTGAATTTCTGAAATTCACTTGAGTCTTGAACATAGAAATAGTGAGTTCAATATCAGTAGAGAGGGATACTATGTCCAACACAGTATCACTATAACTTCCCAGTGACAGGACTTGATAGAAATTGTGTGTGTGTGCCTGTGTGTGCATGTGTGGAAAAACTGAGGAGTTTGAAATTTGATTTTCCTGACTGGTTCATTCATTCAGGTTTTCTCTGCCTCTCATTATCTTTGATTAGGCTATTTAACAACTCTGAAAAGATAGAAGTCAACTTATAATACAACTAAACCCTGTCCATAAAAAGCAAAAACCTGGGGGCACCTGGATGGCTGAATTGGTAGAGTGTTCAACTCTTGATCTCACGGCTATGAGTTCGAACCCCATGTTGAATGTAGAGATTAGTTAAAAATCAAATCTCTTTTTTTTAATTTTTTTATTTTAGAGAGAGAGCATGTATGTGAGCAGAGGAGAGGGGCAGAGGGTGAGAGAGAGAAAGAGAGAAAGTCTGTGTGTGTGTGTGTGTGTGTGTGTGTGAGAGAGAGAGAGAGAGAGTCTTAAGTAGGCTCCATACTTAGCCCAGAGTCAGAGCCTGACTCTGGGCTTGAGTCCACAACCCTGAGATCATGACCTGAACTGAAATCAAGAGTTGGTCACTCAACTGACTGAGCCACCCGGTGCCCCAACAATAAAACATTTTTTAAAAATGCAAAAATCTGTCCAGTGGAGGCTTAATTGACATCCCTCTCCCACTATAAAAGAAGTCAGTTTTGCATCTATTTAAATAAATTCATTTTGGCATTCCTAATGACCTATAAATGTATCTGGTCTTTGGAGTCTATTTTGAACCAGTTATAATACTTTTCTTGTTCTTTCATTAATTAAAAAGTTAAATAAAATCTTTAACATGGGTTCATTTTATATTCATATAAGAGTCATGGTTTTACCTTAAGAAAATCCTTTAACATATGTAGATAAATATATGTAAACTATCATTAACTCAGACTTATTTTAGAAGGGAAAAAAAATCTTTCTGATTTGGGTATGTCCAAAGAAAGTTTTAATGCTTTTACTACAGTTTGAATACTTTGAAGTTTATACTAAAAGGTATCTAGGGGCGCCTGGGTGGCGCAGTCGGTTAAGCGTCCGACTTCAGCCAGGTCACGATCTCGCGGTCCGTGAGTTCGAGCCCCGCGTCAGGCTCTGGGCTGATGGCTCGGAGCCTGGAGCCTGTTTCCGATTCTGTGTCTCCCTCTCTCTCTGCCCCTCCCCCGTTCATGCTCTGTCTCTCTCTGTCCCAAAAATAAATAAAAAACGTTGAAAAAAAAAATTAAAAAAAAAAAAAGGTATCTAATAGAAATCAATATTAAATAAATGACTTATAATGAGTCTATAATTTTTCTAAATAAGCTGGTGTTTCTAGAGCATTTAAACACAGCAGCATATTTTAAGTGATTTTAAAATCTTCCTCTAATTTTATTTATACTCTTTAAAAAGAAAAAATATGTGCTACGTAATGAAAGACTTCAGCCCAATTATTCCAAATTACAAATTAGTGAAATCTTACTTTGATGAAATTTTACATATGTAAATTGATAGAACACTGATTCTTAGAATGCTTGCAATTGATGAGATTGACACATAAAACATCAGATAAAGGGGCGCCTGGGTGGCGCAGTCGGTTAAGCGTCCGGCTTCAGCCAGGTCACGATCTCGCGGTCCGTGAGTTCGAGCCCCGCGTCAGGCTCTGGGCTGATGGCTCGGAGCCTGGAGCCTGTTTCCGATTCTGTGTCTCCCTCTCTCTCTGCCCCTCCCCCGTTCATGCTCTGTCTCTCTCTGTCCCAAAAATAAATAAAAAAAAAAAAAAAAAAAACATCAGATAAACCACAATGCAGGAATCCCTTCTAAATTGATCTTGATGGGTAATCAGCCAGCGTCTGCCTGAACACTTCTATTAGCAGGAAGCTCACTCTTTCAAAGAAGGTCATTTTGTTGTTGAAAGCTTCTATGGTTTGAAAGTTTTCCTTGAAATTAATCAAAATCTCCCTCCTTGAAACATCCACCCACCAGTCTTAGTTGCAGTTTCAATATAAACAGACACATAACCTGTCCTTTATCTTCTTTTTCCTCTGATGGCACAACTTACCTGCCACTGGGGAGTCTTTGGGGGACAAAACAGGTCAAGAAGAATTATCATAAAGTAGGTCTCCTGTATCAGCTCAAAGTCAAGTCCTAACAACTGTAGGCACAGATACCTTGGCTACTATTCAAACCAACCCTTCTTAAACATAGAATGTAAATCACAAAGAGGCCACAATGTTATTCCTTAGTTTTCATGGATTTTTCTCTAGGTATTCCATTAAACCCAGAACCTTTGACTGAAAATGAAAAAGTACCCCACAGCCAAAATGCCCGATTCTTTTGAAACAAAGACAACTAACAGTAAAATAAGACGGTGCCCTACTCTTCTCTATTCTATAATTCCAAGAGTGTCATGGGACCTCTTTTTATGCATGTATTTTACAGTACTTTCATAATTTGTCAGAGAAATATGACCAACCTACTGCTTCAGGGGATACCAAAATAGTCCAGAGAATTGTTTTGTTATGGCACCCATCATCCAATGTCAAAGCACATTACAAATAATGCAGAGTTTAAACATTAAGACATATTACCATCTCTTCCATGACTTTCTCCTTTCATCCATCTTTCTCTTTAAGAGGAAAGACTCAATATATTGACATATGACTAGAAATAGATTCTCTAATAGAGGGGACAAGCTGCAGAATGCAGGATTTCCCACTACATTTGTGAGAAGAGAGAAGTTCCTGCAGCTTTTATGGATTATTTTGCTAGGGAGTAAAGAAAATCTTGCCATTTTCCCTATGTCACATGTAAAAATAAAAAGCATGGAAGAGAAGAATGGGGCCATAAACTTGATACAACGTATTGCAATAGAGTTTCATCAGATAAACTACGGAGACAGTTTCGATGATGCTCTTGTCAGAAAACACATGGTATGATACACTGTATATGTGCCAGATAGCTTCTGCACTTTCAGAAATGTCACTTCTAAAAATGTCTATCCATTTGGAAAATAAGTATGCAATAAATCTGTAAATATTTATTATAAAAGCAATAAGAAAATAGTAAAGAATGAATGCAGTTTCTGACAACACCGCGTAAACTGTTAACAACAGACCTTTGGAGGCGACAGCTCTGTTTCTAGATCAGGGGCCAGGGCTTGAATGTCACAGTAACTGGGGCCATATCAATACGTTCCACACCCACCCTCGCGCTCCAGGAGGCCCACCTAATCAAGATGCCAAAGGATGAGATGTAAAACGTATAGATCTCGTGTTTCTGAATCCATATGTCTTCCTCGATCAATGAACCAAAATAGCTACTCTTTGGAATTGAAAAGCTGTAAGAACTTGCTGCTGTTCTTTTTTGTTCTCAGTCCTATAGGAAAGGGCTGGGAGACAAGAAAAGGAAGAGAATCTCCCCCAAGAAGAGAGAATATTCACACGTCTGCGGGACTTGGGCCGCCCTGAGGCTATTCTCTGAAGGCACCCCTGTCCCCTGGGCAATGACCACTCTGATTTGCCTGGCAACCCAGTCTTCCTCAGCTGATAGAGGAATGATGGTTAGGAGCTAGGTGTGGAGACACCAGGTATGAATGACCTCCTCTTTAAAAAAAAAAAAAAAAAGTTTCATGTTGGTTCACCTTTTCTAAATAACTGTCTTCTGGACATCTTAGCTCAATGCTTCCTGACAATCCACAGAATTAGAACATCTGCTCTAAATCGAAGATTTACAGAGGGAATTATACCTACTCCATCTAGAGATTATTTGCCTCTGATGTCATTCTTGATTAGATGATTTTGGAATTTTGATTGCTTCACATTAGATCATTATGATTTCAAAATGCAGCTTGTAAATGTATTCAGTTCATCAAGGGCTATAAATATAAATCTTCAACTACAGACTTCTCCTTTCCTTAGGTCCTCCTCTTAGATGCTCTTAGGTACATGGGAGACCAAAGGAAATATCTCCAAGAAAAGGTGAGAACTTCCTACATTAGAAATAACTTTCCAAACATCTGGTCTCCTATTCAGAAGTTTGATAATTTAAATTTAAATTAATGGCTACAGGGTAATGAAGTCTGACTCTTTGGAAAAACAGATGTAAAACATTTAAGAACTACTCGTGCTCTGTTCAGTAAAATAATTACATGATTAGATAATAAAATTCCTCCAGATTTTTCTACATGGTTTTGGGTTCTACCTTTGGCTTTCTATTCCAAAGGAAACTATCTATTTCCCATTCACACATCCCATAGTGAGATTTGGATTTAACAGGATGAGACTGGGTTGGGTCAGGGAGGGGAGGGAGGGGGGAAATATATCTACATGAAAAGAGAGACAGAGAGAGATTTCAAAGTTCCTGAGTTAAAATTCAATTTAATGTATTTTAACTCCAAATTCCCTAGGATGTGACTTTGTCCCTAATTTTAACTGAGCATATAAACTCTAAAAATATAAGATGCTATGATTGTACAGTTTTATGTGAATTCTACATCAAATCGTGTCACTACTCCTATTTGTGTTTAAGAACTATAAGAAAGAGGAATAATAAGATGTGTATCAGAAAGCTAGTGGGTCACTTTGCAGGGGAAGAAGAAAGAAGCATCATTTACCTCCACAAGGCTGCAGTTCAGCATGAAAACTAGCCTATCTGACATGCAATTATGTGTCATGAGTTACAGTGGTAATTAAGTCTCTAGAACAGCAAGCTACCTCGAGAACCCCCCAGGACTTCAGGTGGCTGGCTCCCAAGTCTGAATCATCTAGTACTTCACTGTGGATCATTCATCGACATCGTGCCTTAATTTATCACCATCCTAAGGCAAGGGACTACATTCGGCACTAAAGCACATTTTCTTCTATGCAAGCCTACTGGCTTATGTTTCCATTCCCCGAACTTTCTTTAAAAAGGAAGCCCGCTATCCCAGATGGGATAAAACCAAGCGTCTTCATCATTTTCTTTTCTTTCTTTGCCACCCCTCCTGTCTGCCTGACCAAAGGAGTGAGCAGCACCTCAGCAAGGTGCTTCTTTTTGTCCACCCTTGTACATCCTAAGCGTTGATACGTATTGGCCACGGTACTTTTCGTTCGTTCGTTCAGCAAATATTTATTGATGCACCAACAGCTGAGGCATGTAGACTAATTATCTGAGAAGGGAGAGCAAGAAGGAACCAAAGGAATAAAACAAGAGCCCTAAACCCAAAGGGAGATGTGCTTTTAAAGGAACACCCATAAAGCCTGGCTGTTTTCAAGCTTCTCGGTCTCTGTGTGGCCCCTTTGAAGTTGGCAGCACTAAGCACCCCCCTTGATGGAGTCATAGGTAAAGAGTTAAGCATCAGAGAGACGTCATGTTATAGGATTTATGAACTTTCTACAGACTTGCCCAATGGGAATAGTAAAGAAACACTGAGGGAAGAAATGCTCACACTGTATCCAGTAGATTCACGTCTTGCAGGAGCAAATCAGTCCAGGTTGTGGCTGATACGCCCGTTGTCTGTACTCCAGGCCCCGTCAACTTATACTAGCAATTTTGGAGAAGTTGCTTCTGCCAGATGGCAGCCCGGAAGTAGCTTTCTTGATGAGTGAGGGAAGTCGCTCCCCACTTCCTTCCTTGACATCCACAGTGCAGCCCCCTCCCATCGTCCCCACAGGCTGGGACTGGGCGGTGGGATCCACGCAGACTATGATTAAATGACTCATCTCCTTAGCATGACTTGCTTGTAAAGGTTCCTCGCAAAAACAGCAGCAGCAGGGCCCCAACTCCGCAGTGGGTGTTTGTCAAAACTGAGTCAAGATAATAGGAGACCACTGAAGGAACACCTACTCTCGGGTAGGAGAGGAGCCTTGTTTGTGACCCGAGGTGATACTCAATTGAACACTTTCATCTGCCCTTTGGAGAAATTTGACCCTTTCAACAGAATCAATTCGTGGTCTGCTGCTAGTTACTCAGTTGAGGTCACAGACTCATCCCTGCCCATGACATTGCCGATCGTAATGACGTCCACGCCTTCAGTCAAGTCAATAGTGCGCCCGCTCTGCTTCCCCGGCTCCTCTCCTGCTGCCAATTACGAGAGGCAGCGAGACAGGAGCATCCCCAAAACTCAAAGCTAAATTAATCCTAATCCACTCAGAATATCAAAATCATCAAGAAAAAATTAAATAAAATAAAACTCAGTGGATCTCTTGAGTGGTGATCTTCATTTAAGGAGGGCATATCATAAAATAAAATGAAAGCAGCCTACCACAATCTTTTGCCGCAAAAAAGGACCGGAATCATTCAAACAGGCAACAACAACGACAACGAAGTAGTGGGGAATTATTAGAGATTTCCTTTAAAGTTGCTCTGAGCAGATGAGTTGCTCTAGAGGATTATGGGGAACAATCGTCCCAGGAAATGATTCAGAAACTAATAGCAGGAGAGGAGAGCTCACATCTGTTAGGTGCTAACTTATGTCAGGCAGTATGTGACTCCACAGATCATCTTATTTAATCCTTAAGACAGCCTTGTTTGGTAAATATTACTATTCTCAGTTCGTAGCTGGGAATATTGGGACTCAGAAAATATTAAATTTAGTATTTAATATGGCATATATAAGAATGGTGAACATTTGCTGAGCATTTGTCCTTATTTGGGTCCCTACCAAGCAAACCTGTTTAGTATTTGAGCGACCCTTCCCACGTGATTCTTGACACTCCTCTTAAAGCGGCCTCACCGAAGGGGCCGCACAGTTCTCCCTCCCACTGGCACACAGGGCACGGGAATGTGGCAGGCCCATTTCAAAACTCCAGGACTTGCCTCCTGAGTGTTAGATGCAAAGGTCTCCCAGTAGGAATATGAAAGTAAAATGAAAGAAGAAATTCTTACACCATATGTGGAGATCCATATGTGGAGATCCAAGGCAGAGTGGAAAGCCTGGTTATGAGGCAGCACTGAAAATTCAACAGCAGAAAAATTAACAATAGACCCTGTGTATGATTAAATACCAAGAGGACAGTATAGGAAATAGTAGTAGGAATTCTGAAGTAGAACTCCCTTTATGAGTTAGAATAGTCAGGGAGAAGTTAATGGAGAAGTTGGGGCTTTGATCGCATCCTGGAGCAAAGGTAGGATTTGGAGAGGAGGGTCATTACTGATTACAGGAAGACCGCATGAAGATGAGCAAGGTGTGCTCCAAGGACCTGCCTTCAAAGAGGAATGACACTCGGAAGGCTCATCAGAGATTTCATCGCCAGGACAGAAAGTCCAAGAGGTGCTGCTACTGAAGGTCGTTCGGCCACGGGGCACGTAACAGGAAGGGGTGCTTCCAAAAGACTGACGGAGCAGCGTCAGGCAACGTGAATTTAAGGAAAGAGAGCAGTGACAAGGCTTGTGTTTGGGGAAGAAGAGCGCCTGACCCAGAATCTAGGAACAGGAGGCTAGTTCTAGATGTCCAGTGCTCTAGAGGATCAGAAGACCTGATGAAGAAGCTGCTATCAGCAGGAATGACTTGACAGAAGAACCACCAGGGTGGAGAGTCAGGAAGGGGCAGGAGCTGAGGAGTTCTTGCTCTTTATTCCTTCCACGGGGAGCCCCCTGAGGGCCCCAGACTCAGTGACTGGTCCTGTTCAATAATCCGGAGGCACTCCCCACACCACCACCCCCCCGGGTCCCAAAGCTGAAAGGAAGTCTCTGCTCCCAAACCCTGGCATCCATTTAGTCCTCGCTAAATATGGCGGCCATCTGGTTAGCATGTTCAGGATCATCCTGTCTGCACTTGTATTTTTCTTTAGAATTGGCTACGACAGTTATCGTTTCCCTTCTTCTCACTGAGAGAGGGACTTTGGGATCCAGAAAACGAAATTAGTCTCACGTGCCAGGTATGAGACGTTTGTCCAAGGATGATCCTGAGGACTATACTGATGATGTCAGGGGCGGGGGCCAGGAGGGATGGGGGGGTTAAGATTTCAAACACCTGGTAGGCAATTGCACAATAGTTATGTAAAATATAACCATTAGGGAAAATAGGTAAAGTGTACTGAGATACTCCTTGTACTCTTTTCACAACATTCTGCAAATCAATAATTATTTTAAAACAAAAAGTTTAAAAAAAAAAAAAGCATCTAAAGCATGTTTAGATGTTAAAGAAGGGGAAAGGGTAGGGGGAGGGAGGAAGGAGGGGAGATTAGCTAAGAAAGAAGGCCAGAGGAGCAGACCTCCAGGTCAGAGGCCCAGGCAAATCTTTCTCCAACTCTTCTCAGGGTGCCCTCTCTCCCCGGCATCTCCAGCCACTGGCCTTACTCCCACTCTGCACCAGTCCCCCCTAGACCCTACAGGGCTGTCTTCTCCCTTTGGGGCCCAAGTGCAGGTTTGGAAGGAATTGCTGTAGGGCCTGACTGCGCAGTGTTTTCTGTCCCTCTTCACGCATCAATTGCAATGAACAGCCGAGGGAATCTACCTAGAGCTGCCTCAGCCCTTCTCCAGGCTCATGAGCCCAGGTCTCTGACAGAATCTCCACACTCAGCTGGTTTTTTGTGGAGGGCACAGTGGATAGTGGAAGGAGGACTCCGGTGGAGGGAGGGAGGGTGGAGTTCTATTCTCAGCTCAAGAGGGTCCCTGGCTTGAAGAATCTGATCTCTTGGGGCCTCCCTCTCCTTATCTGTAAAGTAGTCATATTCAATTACTTGTGAAGGGCTCTGTCCACACTGACAGACTAGGATGTTATGAGTCCCATGCTTCTAAGTATTGCCTGACATGCCCCACCTAACCTGGCAAGCTAACATGAGTAACGGAATTCCGATGAAATATATGGCACTGGAGGAGGTTATACGTCCCTCTGTGAGTAAGTAGTGAACCAATCTCTCTGACTTCATGTCCAAGTCCTGCTCCCCCTTCACACTCATATTCAGTCCACACCCCCACAATGTCTTCCCTGATCACCACAACCAGGTCGCTTTACCTGGGCCTCCCCTTGGCATCAGTCTGCGCCAGGAAGGTCATTTTCTCACATGCCTTTCTCCCCGGGCCAAATGGCAAACTCCTTGAGAGCAGAGTTATTCTTATTCATGTACATGTACCCATAGATGGCTATAGCAGGTGCTCATTAAAGGTAAACTGAATGAAGAAATGAATGCATGAGCGATGCCAAGGAATTCAAACCAAAAGGAGACGAAAGGTTGCCTCGGTGCCTTATGTGAAAATTCTCATTTTTGTGCAGGGAAGAAGCAATCTTATCAGAGGAAGATAAATTTCTGGGTAAGTAATCAGAGATGCACATTACACTCCACACGAATCATTTTGCCAAATGAAAGATGAAAGCCGCGTGAAATAGACAGTTATGGCCAAGCCCAAGCCTCTGGACTAGAAGTTGAAGCTAAAGCAACATCTGCCAATCCTGACAAATGAGTCCACTCAGGCCAAGCTTTGGAGCAGGGTCTCTGTCACAGGGGCTATGCTTAGGTTCAGCTGATTCACTTTAGGAATTTAGGATTCTTTAGGAAAGAATCTCGGATTTCTACTTGATTTGTGGCGTACTAACAGATCACGACAACCAGCATCTACTTCTACCCGGCAGGTACATCTCTGACCTGCATACGTGCTTGTATGAGTCATGTGAAATCAGAGAGAAAAAAAAACAGCTACAAGACTGTGAAGACTGGCATGCCTGGGTGGCTCAGTCGGTTAAGCGGCCGACTTCAGCTCAGGTCATGATCTCACAGTTCGTGAGTTCAAGCCCCACGTCAGGCTCTGTGCTGACAGCTCGGAGCCTGGAGCCTGCTTCCGATTCTGTGTCTCCCTCTCCCTCTCTCTCCCCCTCCCCTGCTCATACTCTGTCCCTCTTTCTCTCAAAAGTAAATAAATAAATACATACATACATACAAGACTGTTGCAGAATGTTTTAGAAAATCCAAAATTATTCTGAATCTGCCCATGCTACCCCTCATTTGGGCAGATAATTGAAACTTGACTGGGTTGTAAAAGAAACATAAAGTGTTGAGCACAGTCTGTTGCTATTCCTGGCCGGGCTGATGGTTTGTGCCAACTAAAAGGAACCTCCTTCCTTCTTCTATCCTTCCTGTCCCCCTTCCTTTCTTCCTTACTAATGAGACATGGTAAATACATGCAGTGTGTGGTTCTGAACCGGATCCTGTTGCTATGAAGAACATCCATGGTTAGGACAATTGGGAAAACCTGAAGAAGGTCTGAGGCTCTGACATTAGTAATAAATCAACGTGAACTTCCTGATGTTGGTGGTTGTATCCTATAACACAGGAGAATAGAACATCCAGTTGGCAACTTGCTCTCTAGGGTATGGGATAAAAAAGTTCTTTACATTTTTACAAAAGATTCATGCAACTTTTGTTTAAGGTGGAAATTATTGTAAAGAAAATAGGGGGAAAAATCTGAAAGCAATAATATTAGGAAGCAGAAGGAGGAGGAAAAAGAGAAGGAAGAGAAGAAGCAGTTGACCTGTGAGATCCTCTGAGTCGGCCTGGCCTTCTGGAGCTTCTATTCATATTGGTGTTAATCCCTAAGGTGTCAGAGCAAAACAGCTGGCCCAACAGCTGCCTGGACTGTCCCGGAAGTCCCTTCCACCATAGCCTGCCCATCCCTCTCCCCTCCCCACTGAGCCCCGTCCCTCCCCCACCTGTCAGAATTACAGCTCAACCAGGGGGCTTACTTGGAGGCCTGGCCCTCATGCAAAGCCATGGCGCCTTCTCCCAGTGACCACTGGGCACTTCTTCCTTCTAAGTGACCATTTGCACACCTGCCCATTCACAGGCTTCTGCCTTTCAGGCGCCAAAGTCTCCCTGCAAACTACCTCAACAAATTTCTCTCTCTTGCCTGGCCTCTCCTCCTTGACCAATCCTGGGTGCCAGCAAACTGCTCCCTGCCTGCCCTGCAGACAGACCTTGGAAACCTTTGCCTTCCCCTGTCTGGAATGCTCTGCTCTCAGAATCCTCCCCATCTCTCAAGGTACATTTCGAGCGCCACCTCCTCTATGAAGTCTCCCCTGACCTTCCCAGCCTCCTCTGGATTCCCAACTGCTTATTGTGTGTCATTTGGCTCTGAACCCACAAAAAGTCACCTTTCTCCCTCAACATCTTGGCTCCTCCATTAGGTGAAGGTTTTTTGGAGAGCAGGGATCATATTTCTCACATCTCTACGACTCCCCCACCCCATAACAAGCACCGGCTTACTACCAGGCTGACTCAGTTTCCCGTCCTTGTTCAGCATCTCCTCCCTCAGATCACCAATGTCAGTTGCCATCACTTATTGTGGGACGGACACACACACACACACACACACGTACACACACACACCACACTTCAGCCAAAATGAAAATTAACAGATACACCCTTCGCCCCTCTTAGTTCTCACACTGAGCCAATTAGATTCAATTTGTCCTTTCAAAGAAAGCAAAGTGCTTCTGAACCCTTCTCTCTGATTCAATCTGGAAACTTAGGAAAAACTGAAAATGTTTTGGAATCTTTCTGCCACCCATATCGTTACTCTTTTCTTTTCTTTCTTTCTTTCTTTTTTTTTTTTTTTTTGAGAAAGAGAGAGCACAAGCAGGGGACGGACGTAGAGAAAATCCCAAGCAGACTCTGCACATTGTGAGGCCAACGCGAACCATGAGATCACAACCTGAGTGGAAGCTAAGAATCCAGAGATCAACTCACTGAGCCACCCAGGTGCCCCTCCCTAGAGGACCCATTCCAGTCCAGGTCCCTCCAGGAGCTTGTCTCCCTTGTTGATCCATTACCGTGCCAGCAGCTGGCTACAGCATTATTAATTGGTGAGGCGATCAGCTCCCAGGAGAGTTTCATGATAAGAGAAAACTAAAGAATGAGGGGCGCCTGGATGGCTCAGTCAGTTTAGTGTCCAACTTTTGATTTTCAGTCAGGTCATTATCTCGTGGTTCATGAGTTTGAGCCCTGCATCAGGCCCTGTGCTGATGGTACGGAGCCTGCTTGGGATTCTCTCTCTCCCTGTCTCTCTGCCCTCCCCCACTTGTGCGTGTGCACTCTCTCTCTCTCTCAAAATACACACACACATACATAAATATACAAATAAAACTTGAAAGAGAAAACTAAAGGATGCGAAATCTACAAAGCCCCATAAACAGAGGCTGTCAGACAAAGAAGCAGATAGCTACTGAAGACAACTGTTGATTCTATTAGCTTCTTCCTATCCAGACACTATACCCCAGAAGTGGGGACTAGTTGAGGGCCAACCAACTAACAGAAAGACAGGAGAAGGAGAAGAATCTTTTCAGAAGGCAGAACAAGAATGAAGTGCGAAATGGGGGGCAATCTTCGTGCCTCTAAAAGAAGAGTGACTTCATAGTTTTGGGGTGTGGGGTGTATCATGAAGCCCAAACAAGCTCCAGAAGCTAAGTCATGGGGAGAGTCAGCAAAAGGAGAGGCAAAGATGAACTATTGGAGCCCAGCCCACAGCAGAGGGGTCCCCAGGTGGGTGTGGGAAGCTCATAAGGACACGGCGGTCCCTCTTGGCAGGAGGCAGCATTAGCAGAAGCCATCTTCAATGTCTATGATGCTCACTCAGGATCGCTCAAGGAAAACTGCCACATTCGGGCCTATCTGCTCCCTACATCCCGATGACTATACTCTGCAGATTTAAATACAATTTCCAATACAAAAAAAAAAATTTTTCTTTTACTATATCAAATCCATAAAACAAACTCTTAACTATACTCTAAGTTTATTGGATAGTATTTAATATGTCCGTGTGCAAATGGCAAACTTGACGACCTGGGAAATGAGTTGGTCAGACTGTGAGGTAGATGGCTCTTGGGGTACAGCGTGAACTCTTGAGCCTCCCCTTATATTTCAAAATCCTTCATAAAATCGGTCGTTTGGTGACTGAAAAGAGTTCACACAGCCCTGAAGAAACGTTTTCAAAACTCATTCTGCCTGTCAGCCTTTAGAGCCTGGGCATATGTTCTCAGTGGCCAGCACACCCCTGCTCCTCCCTGATACTCTTGCCCCCTTTCTCTCACCCAAGACAAAGTAAATGCCTGTCTACTTCAGAGCCGTCCAGTCGGGAGTGAGACCGTGTCAAACCACATCACTACTCCAGCTGGCACAGAGGTGACTCCTCACAGACTACCTCCATCCACACGACCTCATTTGAGCCCTCAGTGGCTCTCCTGAGGGTAAGGACAATGAATATTTAATGAACCATATGCAAAGCACTGCACTGAGTACACACACATTTTCATTCACTTAATTTGCACAAAAACCCACAAGGCAGGTGTTCAAATCCCCTTTATGACAGATGAGGAAACTGAGACTCAGAGATGTGACATGTCTGACATGTCCCATAGCTAGTAATGGTCAACTTGGGAGGCATGGCTAGGTCATCAGGCTCCAAAGCCCACAGCTGTCTCCCTGGGCTGTGCCCAGTCGGCAGATCGTGTCAAATCTCTCTGCTCTGTCACTGTGCAATCTTGCACAGTCTCGATGGGTTTCCTCTAGACCTTTGGGATAGACCACACTAGCAGTTTGGTGGGGAGATGATCGGCCTTGGAAGAGCCTCAGGCTGAGTGTCCACCTCCATTTTTCTGGCCTGGGGTGGGGGAGGAGGTGTGGGAGTGCTGTTCTAATACATAATGTTGAATTTTGTGAGCAAGAGAAATGGTGTGTGACATAGTAAGGAGAGACCCTCTCAGGTGAACAAGGCAGCAAGTTGGGTGGGGCCACCTTTGACCCAAATGACACAGGTTTCTGAGTACTTGTGTCCTCAAAGTCACCTCATCGTTCCCACTGAGTGCCTTTACTCTATGAGGCAATAGTTCAAACTTCCAAGAAAATGTTATGCCAATAAAAGACTATTTGTATATTTTATAGATCGGGGACTTATGTCTTACTTACTTATGTGGGAGAAGAAAAAAGGCATCTGCTGCTTTCAAAAATAAGTGGGAAAACATGGCGTGAGAAACAGAGCCTTCAAAGTCACCCCTCAAAGTACATTTCATACGGTCAAACCTTTGATACGTGAATGAACTTGCTTGCTGGAGCTGCTGTAACAAAGCAACAGATTTTTTTTTTCTCACAGTTCTGGAGACTAGAAGTTCAAAACTAAGGTATCAGCAGGTTTGGGTCCTTCTGAGCCACCTTTCTCAGGTTTACAGGTGGCTGTATTCTCTGTGTGTCTTCATATGGGTCTTCTTCTTGTGTGTGTCTGGCTCCAACACCTCTCTTTTTTTTTTTTCTTTTCAACGTTTTTTATTTATTTTTGGGACAGAGAGAGACAGAGCATGAACGGGGGAGGGGCAGAGAGAGAGGGAGACACAGAATCGCGAGATCGTGACCTGGCTGAAGTCGGACGCTCAACCGACTGCACCACCCAGGCGCCCCTCCAACACCTCTTTTTACAAGGACCCCAGTCATATTGGATTTGGGCCCACCCTAATGACCTCATTTTAATTTAATTACCTTCTTAAAGATTTTTATCTCCAAATATAGTCACATTCTGAATTACTGGGAATTAGGACTTCAACATATGAATTTTAGGGAGACATAGTTCAGCCCCATAACCATAACACTGGGTAATCCTGAGCTAGTGTTTAAGCCCCTCAGCCACTATCTAAAGAAGGGATACTCTGTGGTCAGTTAAGAGAAATACGATGTCCTAACAGATAGTTAACCAAACTGGACATGGAATTAACCCATAAAAATGGAAGGACCTGACAAGGACCACGGCTTGAACCCAAAGCTGTCCAGCCCCTGTTTGGGCTGCAAATGAAGGAGAATCTGCAAGGAAAGCAAGACACTTTCCCCATGCAAATGTTTCTTCAAACAGTGTATATTTCTATTTATACCTGAGAATAATTACAAAAATAAATCTTTCTAAAATTACGGCCATACATCATACTATCATACATCATACATCATACCATCGTACATATTCTTACAAAGTGATTATGACATTCCCCTCATTGAGAGGTGGGGGGGTGTCTGTGTTCCCTCCCTTTGAAACTCTGTGGGGAAGTGATGTTATGTGACCTCAGATTAGGTCCTAGAAGGCATTTCCGCTTCTACCCGATTCTTTAGGACACGCGTGAAAGCTCTGAGGCCACTGTTCCATGTGGAGGGGCCCTGAGACTTCATGAAGAGAGAGCTACCAGCTGCCAGCTTGGCTTCAGCCATACCTAACTGCAACATGTTAGACCCAGAGCCCAAACGACTCAGCCAGGTGATGCCCAAATTCTTGACCACAGAATCCATGAGCATAATAAAATGATTGTTGTTTTAAACCACAATGTTTGGGATAAATTGTTACACAGCAATAAATAACCAGAACAACAAATATTCTGATGAAGTCTTTCTGTTGTTATATTCATTTTGCTTCTTCCAAAAATTAGTCCAAATGTAAAACGATCGTTTCCTCCTGATATGTCTACAGATTTTTTAATCAGCATCCTCTACCTCTGCAAATGACAAGGCCAAATGACCTATTTGTAAGATCTGTTATGGACTGAGTTTTGTTCCTCCCAAATCCATATGTTGAAACCCTAACTCCCAGTGTAACTGTGTTTGGAGGGGCCTTTAGGAAGGTAATTAAGGGGAAATAAAATCATAAAGGTGGGGCCCTAATCCAACGGGACTGGTCTCCATATACAAAGAGGAAGACACCAAGTGTGCAGGTGCACAGAGAAAAGACCATGTGAAGACACAAGGAGAAGTCAGCCATCTACAAACCAGGGAGAGGGGGCTCACCAGAAACCAACAGTACCTGCGCTGTGGATTTTCAGCCTCTAAAACCGTAAGGAAATAAATTTACGCTGTTTGAGTAACCCCACCCCCCAGCCGCCATCTGTGGTATTTTGTTATGGCCGCCCCGGCAGACTATACAAGATCTTTCCAAATGGTTATATTTCCATGATTCTGCTTAAAATACAAAACAAAACAACTAAAACAAAACAAACACACGTTATCGGTCGTCAATAATTTTTTGTGCATCAGTCGGTCTAAACTTTTCCAGTGAGAGATCTGATTTCATTGGGGTGAAAAGAGGGAAGGTGAGCAGAGAGGTAGAATGTGGAGTAATCTGAGTACTACAGGTGAGAGGGGCGGGAGGGAGGTGAGCAGGTGGAACATGAAAGGCTCCGTCAGGGCGCCAGTTTCAAATACACAGCTCACCGATCTTTCAAGTAAACTGATACAGTTGTGCAACTATCACCACATTCCTATTTAAGAACATTTTTATCATCCCCAAAAGATCCCCTATGCAGTACCCACATCTTAATCACTCAAACCAATAAACTCACCCCACAGTTGGAGACACCACAGAGTGGAAGACATTGGGTGAAGCAATGGGGGGGCTCCTCTAGACTGCTGGTGGACCTTTAAATTGGTGCCACCACTTTCAAGAGCCGTTCAACCATATAACCTCCAAAACCCTTATATCCACGGACCCAAGACTTCCCCTGCTGAATATATGTCCTAGAGACGCTCTCACATCCGCACAGGGAATGGCATACAGAAATATTCACTACAGCATCATTTGTAAAGTAAACATTTGGAAACAACCGAAATATCTATCAGTGTGAATGGATAAGCAAGTTGCAGTATATTCCAATAACATGATACACTTAAACAGCCATTGAAGAAAACCAGTATGGGGGCATCTGGAGGGCTCAGTCGCTGAAGCGTCTGACTCTTGATTTTGGCCCAGGTCATGATCTCACAGTTATGAGATGGAGCCCCGCGTCAGGCTCTGTGCTGACAGCTCAGAGCCTGGAGCTGCTTTAGATTCTGCGTCTCCCTCTCTCTCTGCCCCTCCCCTGCTTGCACTCTGTCTCTCTCTCTCTCTCTCTCTCTCTCTCTCAAATATAAACACTAAAAAAAATTTTTTAAGAATCAATATGAATAAATCTCCTATGAGAATGTTGAGTTTTAAAAAAAGAAGTTGCCACACAATGTATATAGTAAAATACTATTTGTGTCCACATTTAAAACCATAAACAACATAGATTTTTGTAGGTGCGTCTTGTATTTAAGTTTTATTCCTTTAAACATTCTTTTTAATGTTAATTGTTTTTGAGAGAGACAGAGTGGGAGAGGGGCAGAGAGAGAGGAAGACTGAGGATCCGAAGAGGGTTTTGCACTCACAGCAGAGAGCCCGACGCAGGGCTCGAACTCACTAACCATAAGATCGTGACCTGAGCCAAAGTCTGATGCTTAACCAACTAAGCCACCCCTGAGCGCACTGAAGTTTTATTTCTTAAAAAAAGTGACACAAATATGGCCTAATGCTGAGATTCTCATAAAAACTTAGCATTAGTATTCTATACTGGTCTTTGTAATCTCTCACGATAATATTGTAAGAAATAAAAGGAAAGCATTGCTTAAAATGACAGAAAAAAAAAAAAGCACAGGATTCATACTTCACTGGGTTCACCATTTTTAATTGATTCCTTAAATGTTCTCAGGCCATCACTATGTGCTGACCAGGTGCTGTGCCCAGGGTTGGGCCCTCTTGTGAGCCCATCTCACTTCATCTGTGGGTCAGCTCCTCCAGGATGCCACGTCTCCAGGGAGCACTGTCACCTTCCCCGGCACATTGTGTACCTCTTGCCCACCCCCCCCTCCGGTCGCCATTCCTTCGCTCCAATTCAACAGCCGAATGTCTACCCAAGACAGATGACGTCTTTGTGTTTGAGCAACAGAAACTAGGACTGTTGGGCTCATAAAAAGATAATTAAGTCTTTAACCATTATTGAATGTGGCAGGGGGGAAAAAAAACACAGAGCATTTCCCTAGCCTTCTCAGAGGCCACGCTGGGAGAATGAACAATTCTAAGAAACCTTAGGCCAGACAGGGATGGATGTAGACATCTTTACCTCTATGGGCTTCTACAAAGATAGAACATTTTTCAATCTCGGATTTTTACATCAACGCGCTCCCAAGTTTTCCGGAGGCAAAGTGTCTCTAATGAGGCACCTTATACATGATTAACACAAAATGTAGGACCCTCTAATGCAATTCAAGACCTGTGCTATCTGGTCCTTTAACCCTTTGCTCCATGCAAATGACGGTGAGGCCACAAGTCACACGCCCTCTCTCCTATGCCCCGTGCTCTTTCCCGCTGCCCTGTCTCACTCTGTTCCCTCCAGGTTCAGTTCTCCTCCTGCTTCTTCCACACCTCAGCATGTACCCTTCTCCCCAGCGGTCAGGGGCAGCTCAAACGTCCCTTCCTCCTCAAGGCCTCCCCACCCGAAGAAATGTTGAGCTCTGGCTGCATTCCGCCTGTACGTCTCTTGTGAATCAAAGCAGATTTTGCCATATAGTAGTGTTACTCACTTTACATTTTTTATCTTTCCGATTATACTATGAAAACAGGGGAAATGATGTCTTCTTCATTTTTAAATCATTCACGTTGCCTTAAACAGAGCATATGATACAAGCTCAGTAAACGTTGGTTCAATGAATATTTCTATCTTAACACGTCTGCGCTTCAGGCAGGTCCATTTTCCCACTATAGCGGGTGGGATATGTTGACAAATTCGCTACCTAGGGAATCCAGATAAGCCTTTTGCTTCTTGGTGACCCAAATCTACTTGATTATAGAAATCAAAGGGTCCAGAGAATGTCATTGTTAAGTTATTCTCTTGACCTGTAATTCTCGGCTCTGGCTGCACCTTCTAGTCACGTGGGGAGTTTTGAAAAAAAAAAAAATACCCATATCCAGACCCCTTCTTGAAGTAGTTGATCAGAGATAAGGCCCGGGTGTCTGGAATTCTGACCAGGAATTCTAATGTGCAGACAGGGCTGTGGACCAGCGCATGCTGCACAGCCCTTTGAACTCTGTGGGGCTGAGGTTTGGGTACTGGGCTTTGAAAGGGAGCTTGAACAATGTGGTAAGCAACTAGGATGTCAACCCCATTTGCATCAAAGACCACAAACTGCTTAAGCACCACCTTCCCAGCAGTTTTTATTCAAAGGATGGATGAGCTCATTCGAAGCACATCTTATCTGTTTGTTAAAGCCCTTCCAGGATTCTCTTAAATGCATAGGCAACTTCCACTTTCCCACTTCCCCCTCGGCCTGTCAGCACTTATGCATGCATTTGAAAGTCATAAAACTCCTTTCCCTAAATAAATTTTTTAAAAGTTCTATAAACTATGTATCTCCTAAAAGAAAAGAGTGTTGGACCATGTCGCTATAAGCAAATATGGATACAAAAATCATGTCCAGTGAAAGGCGTAGAATATAAAGTAGCTTAATGCAACTGTACACAAAGTAATGCAAATATTGGGTGCTTTCATTTACTGGACTTTTTTTCATCCATCAGGTACAACCTACAGTAAAGATTCAAAATTATTTTAAGAGTGTTACGTACTTCAGACATTTTCTGTAAGGTTGATTTGCCACCTAATTAGGGTGTGTTTATCATTAGTGTTTTGACAACACTCTCCACGCAAAAGCCACTCTGTGTTTCTGTCTCCGATGAGTTTCTTTCTCAGTTGCTGTATTTTGGCCGTCTCCTGACTGTGGGTTCTTTAGAAGGTTTTAGTTCTGTGATTGTTTCTTTATCTTTCCCTTGAAAGAACCCCTTCTCTGGTGTCACATAATTGGACTCTGTAACTACATTCTTGCTGATCTGCCAGCCTGGAAGTTAATTCCTTGCAAATTTTGTCAACTCACCATAGAGATGACACACGCTTTACCTTAAAAATAAGTTATTTTAGGGGCGCCTGGGTGGCTCGGTCGGTTAAGCGTCCGACTTCGGCTCAGGTCACGATCTCGCGGTCCGTGAGTTCGAGCCCCGCGTCGGGCTCTGTGCTGACAGCTCAGAGCCTGGAGCCTGTTTCGGATTCTGTGTCTCCCTCTCTCTCTGACCCTCCCCCATTCATGCTCTGTCTCTCTCTGTCCCAAAAATAAATAAACGTTAAAAAAAAAATTAAAAAAAAATAAGTTATTTTAGCTTGAAAGCAATTTTGTTTCCCTTTTGTCTTCAGAGGCAATGAGATAGCAACCTGCATTCTTCACTTCACAAAATGCATGTGTTTTTTGAAAAGCGGGCATCGATCTGGTTACATTTTAAAATCTTTAGGCAGCCTAGCTAGAAGCATTAAGATTAGTTCATTGGGAAGGGAATAAATCTCTTCTAAATAAAATAACTGCCCTGAATTAACAAGTAACACATGTTACGTTTATCTGTTTCGACCTTTAAACTATAAACTTATAACTATGTAACATATAATTCATTTTAATTCAAGTGGGAACGTCAGTGTTTCCATGTTGATTTTTTTAACATGAGACCTCTTGAAAGAAGGCAGGCAGAAATAAGAACGTCCCAATTTTCCTCATGTTTTCCTTTGCTGATGAGAAAATACGGTCAACATTCTGATATCTGTAAGGCTTAATGAAAGCATTTCCAACCACTCTTCATGTGAGACTTTGAGATTTTCTTCAACTTCCTGAGTTCCCAAGAGCTTCATAACCTTGAGTGACTAAAATATTCACCTCACCAGTCCATCATGAACTAAAGCAATTGCTACTGGGGGACTGTCGCCATTGCTAACAATAGGAATTAATTTATTCTGAGAGCAGAGAATGAACACTTACCATTGCAAGGCTTGTAAAGATGAAAATCGAGATGCAGGGTCTCCCCCTAAATCGTGCACAGATTGCCGGGGCTCATGGTGTCGGATATGTTTGTGGATTTCAGAAGTTCAATCATTCAGGACATACTGGTTGAGGCAGGTATTCTGATAGTTGCCAACGATACGTTAATAAATGACGTAGCATGCTCCCTGCCCGCCTGGGGATTATTGAAAGAAATAGATACTAAAGTACTAATCACATAATTAATAAAGTATTTGTGATTTGTAATACGGGGGAGATCCCAATGTTCCCCAATATTTTGGGGTAAAGAGAAGCTGTGCAAGTGGTCCAACAATTCTTTCCATGATCCTCTGGATTTTCTCCCTTTGATTCCTACCATCAGCACAACTTCCACATGTATCCTTGCCTTTCCTGAAATTCCTAACCCAAGCATAAATAAAAATCTCCATTCTTCTATTATTTCATATTTTACAGGCTATTTTACATTTTATGATGAACTAAGGTGTGTGAGAGGAAGTATTACTAAATGGATTTGCTAATAGTATGAAAGAACAAGTTTCCAAAGCACAGGTTTCCAACCCTAATAATTCCCACATATCAGGGGGAAAAATTACTAGAAAGTTGCTGAGACAATGAACGGCATCTGAAAGAAAATAAAGTTGGATCCTTATCCCCACACCTATAACAAAAGGCATTCCACATATCAAAGATCAAGCATTTAAACAGAAACCATAAAAATACCTGAAGAAAACATGGGAAAACTTGTTATACTCTTGAAGCAGAAAAAGGACTTTGTAAACAAACAAACAAAAAACTATGAAACAACACAGAAGCCATAAAGTGTAATCAGTTCGATTACAGCAAGATGGTACATGTGTCTAGGGGAAAACAAAATCACCACGATCAGAAATCAAAAGACAATCACAAAGGGGAAAATACGATTTGCATCTCATATTACAGAAAACAGGCTTATTTATTTAATATAGAAAAGAATCTTTACAAATAGAGAGGCTAAAAATTCAATGGAAAATGGACCAAGGATATTGTCACAGTTCACAGTAAAGGCAATAAACGATGCTTATTAACAGATGAAAGGGTGCTCAGACTCATTTATGGAAAGAGAAATACAGAGAGAGAGAAGGAGAGAAAGGGAGATAGGGAGATTAATGCCAAGTAAAAGTCAAGTAAGTGCCAATCATGTACTACGGCGGGGGTGTTAGAGAGCAGATGATCTCATTCATAACGCGGGAGGGGTACTGGTGGCGGAAATATAAAATGGTATAGTAGCAATGGAAAACGGTAAGGTCGTTCCTCAAAAAATTAAGGACACCATTACCATGTGATCCAAACGTTCCACTTCTGTGAATGTATCCAAAAGGACCGAAAGCACGATCTCAAAGAAATATTTGCACACCTATGTTCATAGCACCAGTATTCCCAAGAGCCAAGAAATGGAAGAAACTTGAGTTTGTTGACAGATGAATGGGTAAACATACTGTGGCATATCCATACAATGGCAAACGAGTCAGCATTAGAAAGGAATTCCGACAACGTGTTACAACATGGATGAACCTTGAGGACACCATGCGAAGTGAAATAAACCAGTCACAAAAAGACAAATACTGCATGATTCCTCTATGAGGTATCTAGAATATTCAAATTCATAGACACAGAAAGTAGAATGGTAGTCATTAAGGGATGGGGCCATGGGGGGCTGGTTAAGGGATAAAGAGTTCTGGTTGTGCAAGATGATGAAGTTCTGGAGATTGGTTGCACAAGAATGTGAATATACTTAACACTAATGAATTGTACACTTTGAGATGATTAAGATAGGTTTTATGTTTTATGTTTTTTTACCACAATAACATTTTTTTAAAATTTTTTTAAAAGAGTAGGAGTGTAAATTGATACAACTTCTGTGAAGAAAAAATTTTCAAGTATCTACTTGTATATAACATAGCTATCTATTTGTAAATACATAACACCTACGAAAATTTTAAATTCACGTACCCTTTGACTCAGTAACTTATAGAAACTGAAAATACTAATATGCTCACACATATACAAAAGTAACTTATCTGAGAGGATATAAGTTGCAACATTGTTTCACATAGCAAAAGGCTGGAAACCACTGAGGAAGTCTTCCTTGGGGCCTTTAAACAATAAATTCAGAAAATGTATTTAAATAACCTATCTTTGAAATCGTTCCATAATAACTTATATAAACGATGGTACATCTGTGGAATGTTAAAAGACAAAAATGTAGTGGCTCTCTTTGAGCTTTTATAAAATTATCCCAATTAAATGTTAAAAGGCAAACGGCAAGGTGCAGGTAGGTGTTCACAGCATGCCACAATGTGTGGAGGAAAATAAAGATACAGCTTTATCTTTGTATATGCACATGCAAGAAACTGACAACTGAATGCCTGGAGTACATGAATCAGAGCAACATACTTTTCACTATGTATTTTCTGTGCCACTTTAGTTTTCTATCACGTATTTTGCATCTGTGTCCTAATAAGACATCGGGCCCCAAATATCCCAATCGTAACGAAAATTTTGCCATCAAAAGTAGTTCTTTGCCTACATGCCTTTCCTCCCAACTCCCTACCTGTCCTTCCCCCTGGTTCCTCACAGATACCATCCTGTCTCACCAAGTCTCAGCACTTTTCCCATCCCTTCTGTTCCTCTCCAGAATCAGGTGAATCGTTACAGTGGTAATTAACTTAAATTCAGCACACAATAATAACGGCTCATGCAAAAGACTAGCCTTCCAGTTTAACAGTATTATGTTATAATTCCTTAACTCTGTATAATGGGATAAAAGAATATACACTAAATTATAAGTATTTGTAATGGAAAAATCATTATGTTTTGCAAATATTTCATTTTTGATGATTTCACAAGCATCTGTAGTAATAATGCCAATTGCTTTTCAATTATTTTGGATGCCATGAGACAGCTAGGCTTTATAGGGGATATGTATGTTTATATGGGATATATATTATATATATGCATATATGTATATTTATATGGGATATATATTATATATATGCATATTGGGATATATATTATATATATGCATATATATGCATATATATAATATATACCATATATATATGTTCCTTGATACACTCATAATACCATGAAAGGAAATTGTTAATACTCAGCAAGCTGTTATCAGCTCAAACTCTCTCGCATTAAGTAATCGGCTATATACTAATTTATATTTTAAAATTAAGGGGACAGAAAATAGAGGAATAAGTATAATGTTCAAATTTACAAGGACAACCAAAGACCAAAAGACCGAAAATAACAAATATAAATATCAAACACTGGGAGGAAAGAATTAGTAAAAATGAGGTACATTCTCAATTTTCACAGAGGAGAGTCAGTATTATTGTCTAAGCTGATAAAGCAAGAAATAGCTGTGTAAGCAAACCATCCAGACCACAGCTACTGAGAGAATGACCAGTGAAGTAAAGGCTGAAACCAGGAACAGAGGCAGAGCAAGACACAGTTCCTTTCTGTCATTAGCTCTTTGTCACTATTTGGTGTATTCTCACACACGTATTTTTCTTTAATACATGGTTTGAAGCAGTCACTACATTTTTATTCACATAAAGTCTATTACAAGCCTACAACTAAGTCGGGCATAAAGAGAGTCCTAAAATAGAGAAGCAAAATTAATTTAAAGGAGGTCATGTTCTCATCGAGTCAATATCTGAACCCAGGTGAACATAGATCCATGTACATATGCACACGTCTGTATGTGTACAGACATGTATGTGTGTCCTATACATGAGGACTGAAATGGAACGTCGTCTGGGGGAGAGGAGACCCACAGGGTGAGAGCGGTCAAGGAGGACATCCCAGGATGGCTGGGTTCTAAACGTTGTGGACAGGGAGGGAGGGGGGATGATGGTTATCCCAGGCAGGAAGTTATGGTGCAAAGAATACCATGTGACTAGGAAGCAAGAGCATGTGACTGGAAAACAAGACTCACAGGGTGGCCTGGGGAAGCTGTGAGGGAGCAGACTACAGAAGCCTGTGATATCCAGAGAGAGGACCAAGGTCTGGTGGAGGAGGGGACGTGGTGAGTTGTTGAGGTGCCGGGTCGGGGGTAAGGTTGGTCAAACAGTGTGCAGAGGATGATTCCTCCGAGAGAGGAGGGTCCAGGGTACAGGTGGAAGTAACTGAAAAGTGATAATGACCTAGGAAAAGGGAGAAGGAAGAGAAATGGAGACACTTCCATCCACTCCCTGACCTGGGAGTCAGTAGAGCCCAGAGGGCAGCTCAGACAGTTTCGACAGAGCTAAATTGCAGGGGTTGTTATTCCAGCAAAGGGGATATTCCCCACCCTTCCAATAGGGGGATGTTTCAGCGTCTTCCTGGTCAGGGAGAAAAAATGGAAAATGGCAAACAGCTGAGGAGGATTTGGTTCGATGATCAGTGGGGCCTGGTTTTTGACGCTGGCTGGATGCATGAAGAAAACTGGCAGTCTGTAGGCACAGGTTCAAACCCCAGTTCTGCCACTTACTGGGCTTTATCCTCTCACGTGTTACTTAGCTTCTCTAAGTTTACTTATTTACAGGATGGCGGCAGTAATGACTTTCTCATAGGAAAGATGTGTGAGAAAATGAACAAAGCACCTACCACGTGGCATCTACAAACTGTAGTAGGTTCCCTGCCCTGGTGCCCGCCGCTATCCAGTACTGCTCCCTGTCTGCTCTCGGACCTTTCTGCTTCTCTGGATCTGACTCCAGCTCCCAATCCAGTGAAGCCATGTGACCCAGGCCTACACCAATTAGCATGTCTCATTCTCCTGGCTGCTGTGATTAGTTCAAGGATGAGCACGTGACCTAACTCAGGTCAAGGAAGATTAGACCCAAGACTTTTTTGTTCAACTGGTAGAGGGAAAGAAGCTATTTTATACCAGCATACAGAAATCTGCAATGATATTAGCCTGGAGGTACAGACAGCCATTGTACCAACATGTCAAGATCAAAAATGAAGCAATGTGGAGGTGGGCAGAATGGAGAGCTAGAAAGATCCATACCCATTATTGAGGTCCTGGCTAAAGGTATCCTTGTGGCCAGACTGCCCAGGGACTTTTCCTTAAAGGAGACTACAAATTCCTTTTTTTTTTTTTTTTTTTTGTAAACCAGTTTGGGTTGGGTTTTTCGGCACTTGCTGCTACATCTTCTTTCCCATCTCCTGCCCTTCAATAACTGCAGGCTCCCAAACTGAAGTTCTTGCTTCAGTGGGAAAAGAAGAGGAGTTTTTCTCTTTGTCTTCCCCCTTCCCGGCAATAGAGCAACACAAAGAAACAGCTTGCCAAATGGCTCAGACTTCCCTTCCCAAAGGAACACCTTAAGGTCACGTTGGAAACAAGTCCACCTAGAGTCAAAACTAACCACCTGCTTTTCCGTTCACCATCTTGGAAGGGGTAGGCACATTCCTCATTCTTTTCTCCGCGTGTTTCTCCATTGCATCCCACCCCCCTCCGGTTTCGCAGTCAATGAAGGTCGCCATATGGGTACCCTGATTCTAACACCGTCCTTCCTGTGCAGTCTCTCATACTGGTGTTTGTGGCCTCAGTTGCTACAGCCATACGTTTCCTCTCCTTCTCCATATTTCAGGGCCGGAAAATGCTTGTTTAAACATTTGCTCCCAACACCTACCAGTGGATCTTCTTCTATTAAGGAGGGAGATCTGTGTGGTGGCGAGATGGTTTCACTCAACCTTGAATTTATAAATAGCTAACACTCCAATTGGTTGTGAGCCTGGCAGAACGGGTAACATATGCATGCCCCCATTTGAGTGGGCCCAGCTTATGTTATGTTGAGCAATTTTTTCTAGAAATGAATAAAAATTAAATTATGACAACATGCTTTAATTCCCTATCTCAGATGCTAGTTTTTGATCATGCAGTCCGTGGCTTTAATCAAAATCTTCCATCATTGAAGACTCATAGCAACTCTTTCCATAGGAGGGAACTGCAAAATATACACGTGTGCCCTCTGATTTGTTACAATATATGAAAACTGTAGTTTGGGTTTCCTTTTCCCCTAAAGACCTGAAATAAAAACAAGATGACAAAACATAAAGCAAAATGAACCCTCAAGAACGGAGAAACATTTTGCCAAATTTATTTTCTCTTTACTTTCCTTAAAAATATCATCAATCCTTTGGGAAGTTCAGCCAACCTTGCTGTAATCTCCGGTAATTAGGAACGGAAAGAGGCTGAACAAATACGATTCACCAATCCACCTCACTTTATCTGTCAGTTGTAACCTCCACTCATGCAAAAAAAAAAAATGTCATGCCTAGGAGTAGCCAAATTGACTGACGTTTTTTTTCCCTCTACTCTCAGCCCCTTCAGGTCATGAGGAAGAGACAATACCGAGCAAAGAACAGGAAAGAAAGAATGAAGGAATTGTGGCAATAGGCTAGGATAATCTGCTGAGCCTCTAAACTGAAAACTTGGTTCCCAGACAGTTGACCCAGTTGAACTTAGTAGATAATTAGCCCAAGGAAGACATACATGCAGCCCTAGAGAGAAGCCACGAGGAAGCCAAAAAGCTTCTACGCCAACGGAAGGAAAATTCACCACCGAGGGGAGAAAGTTTTCCTTTGAAACAAATTGTTCCACCTCATACTCACAGAGTGTTTTTATAACTACCTAGAAGCTAGTTATTCTTAGAGTCACGAAATGCTACATACCTGGCTTGCCCAGCTCGTTAGTGACCATGCTGAGACAAGAGTCTGGACTCCCGACCTCATGAGTGGGTGCCCCCTGTGATCCTGCTCTCCCTTCTCCCTAGGAAACACCTGCAGTGTTTCCAGAGATTCTGTCTGGGGTGATGTGTCCTGGCCGTTTAAATATCTCTCTTTCGTAAGAGTCTTCAAATGTGATTAAAATGAGAGGAGAGGAGAATGAGTCTCCTGGAGAGATCACTGGCTCAGGAGTCACGGGACCCAGTTCAACCATGGTTCTACAAGGTTCGTTGAGCATCACCTTCTCCTTGCTCTGCTTTGCTCAGCTTTACAATTAAGATTCTAGGGGTGCCTGGGGGACTCGGTCAGTTAAGCGTCCGACTTTGGCTTGGGTCATGATCTCACAGTTTGTGGGTTTGAGCCCCGTGTCAGGCTCTGCACTGTAGTGCGGAGTCTGCTTGGGATTTTCTCTCTCTCTCTCTCTCTCTCCCCCCCCCCACCCCCTCACACATGCACATGCTCTCTCTCCCTCTCTCTCAAAAATAAATAAATAAACATTAAAAATAAAAAATAAAAAAAATTCATATTCCATTTTCTCTTCTCTATCAAAATGGCCAAAGGGCAAAGGATGCAATCTTAGGCAGCATTCCCAGGGCCATTATTTTATTATTATTATTATTATTATTGAGATCTAATATATAACATTGTATTCATTTTAAATGTACAACACAATGATTTGATGTGTGTTCATTGTGAAATGATCACCACAATAAGTTTAGTTAACATCCATCACTTCACATAGCTACAAAATTTTTTTATATGTTGAGAATTTTTTTTTAATTTTTTTTAACGTTTATTTATTATTGAGAGACAGAGCAGGAGCAGAGAGAGGAGGAGACACAGAATCCGAAGCAGGCTCCAGGCTCCGAGCTGTCAGCACAGAGCCCGACGCGGGGCTCGAACCTGTGAACCGTGAAATCATGACCTGAGCTGAAGTTGGATGCTTAACCGACTGAGTCACCCAGGCGCTCCTATATGTTGAGAACTTTTAAGATCTACTCTCTTACTCCTAAAAACTGAGAACAAACTGAGGGTTTATGGGGGGTGGGAGGAGGGGTGGGTGGGCGATGGGTATTGAGGGCACATGTTGGGATGAGCACTGGGTGTTGTATGGCAACCAATTTGACAATAAATTTCATAAAAAAAAAAAAAGATCTACTCTCTTAACACTTTTTTTTTTAAGTTTACTTATTTATTTTGAGAGAGAGAGAGAGAGTGTGTGTGGCATGCATGCAGGAGGGGCAGAGAGAGAGAGGGAGAGAGAGAATCCCAAGCAGGTTCTGTGCTGACAGTGCAGGTATGGGGCTTGATCCCACAAACCGAGCGATCATGACCTGAACCGAAATCAAGAGTTGGACGCTTTGCCAACTGACCCACCCAGACACCCCTCTCTTAGCAACTTTCAAATATATAACACAGTATTGTTAACTAGAATCACTAGGCTGTACATGACACACCCAGGATTTATTTATTCTATAAATGAAAGTTGTACCCAAAGCCATTCTTTGTCCATTATTAACTATGACTTAGCAGCCATAACCAAAGCAAAGGGCCATCTTTACATGCAAGAATATAAAAGTAAAGTTCAAATAGAAGTTCACAGTATAACTGCTTACGAAAATAATAATTTTAGGCCTTCCAACTATCAAGACAAAGCCATATTGGGGGCTCATATATTTCAATGCTAAAACCAATCGATGTCCAAGCAGATGATACATCTTCTAGTTATTCTTAACCAGATTTGTGTTGATTTCTGTTCTCATTAGTACTCATTTGCTTAATCAAGTCTCCCACCTCAGAACTGTTAGCATAAATGCAAAATTTGTGAAACCTAAATATGATCAGGAATTATAATCACTCTTAAATGTACCTACGGCCAAGTAATAAAATAGATTCTCAATAAGCTTTAAAAATAGTCATAGGTTTACCCAGAAAAGTCAGAGGTACCAGGATGCAATTTGTGACCGTGCCAGGTTGTAAAAATTAGTGACATTCAGTGTTTGGCCATAAGAAAAATCTTGAGAAGTTAGGATATCAGATCTAACCTACCTCAAACCCAGTTGAGAAATAAGCAGAGAATGAATAAATACATAGATTAGGCATAATATTTCAAAACTGATTCCTTTCTGGACCCGGCCCTTTCTGTCAGTTCCTTATTTACATCTGTCCTGGACTCCACACCCTGCCCGACTCTCCTCCTGAATCCGCCTGGTGTGTGTCCCTCTCTCCTCTTCACGTCCAGAGGGGTGTCCACAGTGCCTGATAGCATGGATTCCCGAGTCAAATCGCATGAACTCAGGTGCCAGCTCTGCCTTGTACTGTGTGACCTCGCTCAAGTTACGTAACCTTTTAAGTCTCTATCGTCTATCAGGTGGAGATAAGAACAGCATCTATCTCATAAGACCATTGCAAACGAAAGTGCAGATCGTATGTCCTGACAAGAGAAAGGATCCAGTAAATTCTAATTATTGTCGCAGCAGTGCTGGTTCATGCTTAGACTCTTCCCTGGCATCCGTCCTTCAGACTCTACCCATTCCAGTCCCTATGGGGCAATTTTTTCAGACTGTCTCCCATTGAGCGGGTGGCAGCACAGATGTGAGGGGGCTCCCCCGAACTGTCTGTGGGCCATCTCATCTCCTGGAGACACAGACAGTGAACCATGGAGGACCTCGAGCTACCAAAGAACACTGGAATAGCTGCCAGTGCAGAGTTGAGAAGCAAAGGAACCCGAGCCCAGCTCCCTCTCCCCAGCCTACCTCTGCCCTATGCTTCTCTGGCCCCATCTTGGGACCTTGGATCAGGGCTGGATGCACAGCCATCAGCCCAGCCCTCCACACCACCTTATTCACTTGCTCTTTGTAGAGAAGAGCTCCTAAATAGGCATTTTAGAATTGGATTAGAATATGAGCTCTCTATTCAGAAGTCTACAACATGTATATCACAGCCCCTTCCAGAGCAAGGTTTCTTCTGTTATTTTATGCTTCTAAAATTAGCCATTTTCCCAGAAGACAGTGCCATAGATTGACAGAGCCCAAACACATGCTGGAGAAGACCTCCTATGACCCTCTCTTTGGAGATGAAGGGACTCAGGCTGTCTACAAGGTTATGATGCTCTTAGGGTCATGGCGATTGGACCCAGGGACAGTCGATCTGATTGTCTTTCACCCACGGACATGGCTCTGCCATGTTGGTTGATGCCCAGGCAGTCAGCGTCTTGTATGAGAATTCTCACTACTTTTATAGAATAGCAATTATAAAATAATTTCTAATTTTCTAAATTATCTTTATCTTTTATTCTCTCTTTAGTGGTTTTATTTCTTTGTTCTTTAAATAGATTTACAGGGTCTGACAGACACTACAAAGTTATGCTTACTGGTCATTGTAACCTTTCTCTATTATTGCTGCTTTTTCACTCTTAAAGTTATAACACAGTTATTCTGCCTTGTGAACATGCATATTAAAATATTTTTAAATGGGGGCTCCTGGGTGGCTCAGTCGGTTAAGCATCCGACTTCGGCTCAGGTCATGATCTCACGGTTTGTGAGTTTGAGCCCCGCGTTGGGCTCTGTGCTGACAGCTTGGAGCCGGGAGCCTGCTTCAGATTCTATGTCTCCCTCTCTCTCTCTGCTCCTCCCCTGCTTGCACTCTGTCTCTCTCTCTCTCTCTCTCTCTTTTTTTTTCTTTTTTTTTTTTTTTAATTTTTTTATTTTATTTTTGGGACAGAGAGAGACAGAGCATGAACGGGGGAGGGTCAGAGAGAGAGGGAGACACAGAATCGGAAACAGGCTCCAGGCTCCGAGCCATCAGCCCAGAGCCTGACGCGGGGCTCGAACTCACGGACCGCGAGATCGTGACCTGGCTGAAGTCGGACGCTTAACCGACTGCGCCACCCAGGCGCCCCTCTCTCTCTCTTAAAAATAAACATTAAATAAATAATAAACAATAATCAATCAATAAAATATTTTTAACTGAGCTGCATATTTCTTATATAGGAAGGTATTTATACCATAGCACTGAATGAAAAGAGTTTACAAAATAACAGGTATCCTTTGATCTCATATTCATTCTTTTTTTACATTATAAAATCTGAAACATTGGTTATTAGAATGCCAGTCGTAGTTATTTCTAGAAGGGTAAGATTCCAGGAGTTTTTTTCTCCTTATTTCAAATAAAGTCATACATATTTTTCAATTACTTACATAAGTAAATACATTTATGCTTTTCATTTTAAATAAACATGAAAAGAATATTCCTAAAGCACGTTTCATACCACTCCTCTCTTGCTCATTTCTGCTTAAAATCGGCTTGAAAGTATGAGTTTTGCCCCCGCCACAGAAGACCTCAGGAAGCCCACTGGTGTCAGGAAATCTGTGATAATCTCTGCCACTGAGAACAGCACCTTCTTTTCAACTCTTAAGGTGAAACTTAGTAATGTATTTGTCTGACTTAATCACTTCGCGCGTGCTGCCTGTCTGTAGGCTGTTACCCGCAGCGCTTTTCTCCGAAGAAGGAAGTCTTTCTGACTCTAATGGACGGGGACAGCTCACGCACCCCACAAGGTCCACCCCTCTGCTTCACTCTCTGCCCCAGCGGAATTAATCACCCTCCTCCGCATCTGCCCACACCCCTAGGGACGTGTTGACCATGACTTGCCAGTCTGTCTGTCCCATTCAAATAGAAGCCCCTTGAGGACAAGGCCCGGGTGCTTGGGCTGGGTTGCTTTTCACCGTTTCTCCCAGCATGCTGTGTGGCTGTGATCTCAGCTCAGTACCTGTCGGTTAAATAAATGCACTAGATTGATGGATCCATCTGGCAGACCTTTCTTGGCTCCCCAGAGCAACCCTAGTTACAGGTGAGTGGCATCAGAAGGAAGGGAAGGGTTATGGGGCACCTGGGTGGCTCAGTCCGTTAAGCATATCGGACCTCAGCTTGGGTCATAATCTTGCAGTTCGTGGGTTCAAGCCCCCTATCGGGCTCTCTGCTGTCAGCGTGGAACCTGCTTCAGGTCCTCTGTCTCCCTCTCTCTCTGCCCCTCCCCTGCTGACTCGCTCTCTCTCTCTCTCTCTCTTTCAAAAATAAATAAACATTAAAGAAAGAAGGAAGGAAGGAAAGAAGGGAAGGGTTAGATTCATCAGGCTAGAATCACAAATAGTTAAAATCACACTTCAAAATCTCCCATGAAGCTTTAGTACATAGACTTTTGACTCAACCCCACTTTTATAATGCACAGTATAAGTTTATGACATATACACTAACATACAGTATATGATAGAACACATATAGAGATAGAGCTGTCCAGCAAATTTAAGGGAGAGAAAGCAGACTCTGCTAGATCTGACTTGTGCAAATTAAGTATCATTCCATTATATGAATTCCCGTGTCCTTATAGCACCTTGAGCTTTCTGTGATGGCCTGTATCACACTGTTTTATAGTTATTTGTCTACATATCTGTCACTCTCATGTTTTCCTTTTTGTCCTCAAGAGCTTAACACAGTGCCTACCACAGCTCAATAACGATACCTAAAGCTTATTGAGCACTTACTATGTGTCAGGCACTGTACCAGGTGCCTGTACATTATTTCACGTCATACTTCAACAACCCTAAGAGGATTATTATCCTAATTTTACAGAGCAATTAATTAACTTACATAAGGTGACCCAAGTAGTCTGGGAAAGGCTAAGATCCAAACAGAAGTCTTTTCTGCCTCCAAATCCCATTCTGTGACCCTTGTACTATCCTTTGTCTCCATTATAAAAAATGGGATTTAATGAGCACTGAATGAGCATTCACTAATTTATAATCACTCAATAGAGAAGTTTAGTGTAAGGACCTACTAGAAACATGAATAACAAAGATGATCGACTTGACAAGAGTAAGAAGACCTTATTAAAGTCTTGTCAGAAACAAGAAGAGCATCGGGGGTGCCTGTTTAGCTCAGCAGCTTGAGCATCTGACTCTTGATTTCGGCTCAGGTCATGATCTCAGGGTTGTGGGATCGAGCCCCTCGTTGGGCTCTGTGCTGACCATGGAGCCTGCTGAGATTCTCGCTCTCCCTCTGCCCCTCTCCTCTGCTCATACTCTCTTTCTCTCTCTCTCAAAAAAAAAAAAAAAAAAAAAAAAGCATCAGCGGGGCACCTGACTGGCTCAGGTGGAGGGTGCGTGATCTCAGGGTTGTAGGTTCAAGCCCCACAGTGAGCATAGAGATTAAAATCTTTTTTTAAAAAAAAAAGGAATAAGAATAGCATCGGCAATATAATTCAGGGAGAAGACGGTCACACTTAAAAACAAACGATTGTCTACCATATCCTTTGGTAACACAACCACTACTTGAAGCAGAGGTATTGTATGCGTAGGGACAAAAGCTACCGTATGAAAGAACCACAATTCCAAATGGAGTAAGATCCTAAGGTATATTGGGAGTGGCTGAGTGGTGTAGGTATATTTTATTTCTGTCCCCCCGTGATAGGAAAACGTGGCATCAATCAGGACAGAGAGGAACGCATCAGATATGTTATTACCGTAGTTTATTTTGGAGAGGGAGGGACTCAGCCAGGGACTGGGAATCAGAGCCCCAAGGTCCTTTCTGCCTCGCCCACAGTTAACTCCACGAACTCGGGCGCATCCCTGAAGCTCGTGTTACCCATCTGTGAACGCGAGATAAATTAAAAGTTTCAGAGTTGTTTGTAGGCAGCCATATGCTCCTTTTCTCATATGCATCTCCAGTGGTCCTATCACAGGAACCACAGTCCACGGCAGAGCACGGTGGAAGGCGACCCAGCCCCCCCAGCCACAGCTCACCTGCACGAAATACATGCGAGAGTAATTGAGTTTCCCCAGAATAGAAGGTTGGCGAGGTAGCTGGCGTGCTTGCTGAGAGGACGCAGATGCAAAGCATGATGTATACGTGAGCACAGAAAAGTGAGGACCCTTTAAAACAAATACTCATATACCACATGCATGTGCATTTCCCCCATTTATTAATTATGTGTATGTATATCATACCCCTCAGCACCGCTCTGGTGTAAGCAAAATTCACAGCTTCTTGCATTTCATACTTTGTGCTTGGGTGAGTTGGCTAAACATAGAAAATGTTCAAAAATAACTTCTGGATCCACTTGAAAGGCACTAGAGGTTTGTACTTGCCCAGGGAAGTGACTGGAATACAGAAACCTGCTAAGGGGGCGGGGTCAGGAAGCAGCCAGGAGAGGGAAGGATTCCTCGATCCCAGGATCACACCAAGGCTGAGAATCCAGTCTGTACATAGGTCTTTCTTAGCCTCTGTCCCTTTCTCTTCTGAACCCTCTGCTTTAACTACTGGACTCCTGCACAGCACAGCAGGAAGAGGGAAAAGAACGAAATTGAAAACCACATTGATTAGTGTTGTTTCTTGTTAGCAGTTGTGACAAAACTGGGATCAATCCCGCAGCCTCCGACATCGGTGACGTTCCCTGGATGTGTGTTGGTTTAATGCCACTTCTTTAAGGCAGCCTATAAATCAGTTCCCAGAAGTGGCAGGTATTTGAAAACACATTGACAGTCAAGAATGGTTGTGAATCAGAAGCACAGCTGAATGAACTGATTTAAACTAGTCGTTCTACACCTGTGTCCCTGACTAGTAACCAGACTCAACTCTCCGCATCTGCGGGTGTATCGATCATCCACTGATGCAGTTCCAACTGTATTTGTCGAGCAAGCACATTATACCAGACACGTGGCAGCTTCCACACCCACCTAGTCAGAGAAATAGCTCAGAAGAGCCTAGAAACCTGGGGTCAGCCTTGAACACAAAGATAGGCGGGAGACTCTCCACGCCAAAACTAGAAAACGAGTCAATAAAATGGACACCAGCAGCGGGGTCGAAAGGGTGACCTGGATTTGAGGACGGAGCACTGACCTGGGAACAGCCCCAGTTCCGCCACCTTGAGTAGGTCAGGTTGCCTTTCTGCCTTAGCTTCTTTCTATGTAAAATCAGAGGGTTCGTTTTATGTAATTGATTTTTGCTGATTATTTACCCCATACTTACTAAGAACAAAGTTCTGTATTCGTTGGTGGCAGAGGTTCTATAAAATGTACGTGAAAGGCCTCAGAAAAGTCTAGGAAGGTGCTGTTACAGTCTTTAAATATTTTGACAGTTAACGTTTCCAGGGCGCTCTGTGAAACGTGCAGACATAAGGAATAGACACGCGGAGCAAAGGAGAACATGTTATCGTGGCAGAGAATCAGTGAAACCCATGGGGAATTTTCCGGGCCATGACAACAGAGGAGCTACGGAGGTGTCTCAGTTGGGCACACAGATCAGGGGAAAGAAGAGAATTAAAGTTTACAAGCTGACAAAGGAGAGAAAACGAGAAATTTCAGCACAAGAGCCTGAGACAGTTGCAACACAGGCCCTGCCAGTTCACGGAAGCTTTTTGGAGCTGGAAGACATTGTAAATGCTGAAATGTTCCCACCGTCTCACCTAATGGATGAGGAAACTAGAGACCAGGGAAAGGCAGTGACTCACCCCGCGAGGTGGCTGCAGAACTGGGACTAGAATTCCGTCACGTTTCTCAACTCTCAGGCATCTTCTCCTCAAACTGCAACGAAAGCTTCATGCTTTTAGGGAGATGGTTGTCGTTTTATTCTCCATTGCTGAGCTAGGATATTGCCTAACCCAGGAAGGCGGTCATTTTGAAGTTTAAAAAAAGAGAGGAGGAGCCTGGGTGGCTCAGTCGGTTAAGTCCGGCTAAGTCGGACTCTTGATTTTCAGCCCAGGTCAGGATCTCATGATTGGTGAGATCGAGCCCCGTGTTTGGCTCTGCACTGACAGTGCGGAGCCTGCTTGGGATTCTTTCTCCCTCTCTCTCTCTCTCTGCCCCCCCCCCCCCCCTCCCCCCCCCCATCCCCGCTCACATGGACTTGCTCTGTCTCTCAAAATAAACAAATAAACTTAAAAAGAGAAAGGGAGAGAGAGAGAAAGAACAGGGGTGCCTGATTGGCTCCATCGGTGGAGCATGCAACTCTTGATCTCAGAGTTGTGAGTTCGAGCCCCACGTTAGGTGGAGTTAAAATCATTAAAAAAAGAGAGAACAAGTTCTCAAAACTATGAATAGAGCCATACAAATTATACAGTAGATGACTAAAGAGACGTTTTAAATCATGGAGGCCTCTAAAAACTCACTTAGATGAAAACCAGGAGGTTTATAGAAAGCTTTCTGGCAGTAAGGAGGAAAAACCAGTATTCTATCTATTATAAATGCCACCGCTGCACTTAAAAAAAGACGAGACAACAAATTTCGGTACTAGAAGACTGGAACCCAGATTTCCTAACCTGCTTCCGGTCATTTATGATGTGCTTGGGCAAACTCTGGTCACCACCGTGGAAACCAGAGAAACAGGGAAGGCGGTCAAATGCTCAGAGGTAACCTGGAAGGTAAATCCGTGCCATCAGTGAAACTGAGGGGAGGGAGGAACGGAGTGACAGCGCACTGGCCTTGGTAATGACCCTTCCGCCTGCTGGCCCAAGTAGTAGGAACAGAGCTGACCCTTCCCCAGCTTCTTGGAGCATCCCGGGAGTGCCTAGCGTCTCCAGGCTCCTCCCACGAGAAGGAGTTCAAGCCCAGGCTCCCACCTCCAAGCCCCAGCTCCGCCACGTGAGCTGTCTGACGTTTCCTCAACAACGAAATAATGACAATGGTATCGTCTACCTCGTACAGCTGAGATGATTTTTTTCAGGTACTGTGCATAAAGTGCTTAGAACAGGGCTTGGCATATAGAAAACCTTCCATTGACAGGAGCTGCCGTCATTAGCTGTTGCCCAGGCCCAAGCCTTTCTACTCTAAACAATAACCATTTACAGCTGTTAAACCGGAGTTTGATTGAGGTACACAATGAAGATACAATCGTTACTAGCAGTGTACTTCTCAGTGAAACTGCACAATGAGGGCAGGATTCCCTACCCGTGGGCTGCACTGAGAGCCCCGATTCCTTTTGGCAAAGACGAGGCTCTCGTCTTACACCACTTCTCCTCGTTTGCGTGCTTGGGCTTGATCCCTGCATCACCGGGCAGGCTGCTGAGGAGGGCACCTGAATCACTGTGCTCTTGGAGAGGCTCGTACAAAACTGTCAATCCCCAACCACCAGGATCTCCTGCCTTTCCTGTAAATGCTCATAACCTCATGCCCTCCTTCGTGCTGCCTACTGCAGCTACTTCATCGACCGTGCCGGAAAACACAGACCGTTTCTAAGCATCTCCGTTTCCCTGGCCCACCCCAAAGAAGAGAGTCCTAGGGGCAGATGGAAGGCCTTTCCCGGCATGTCTCTACTGCATTCTAGCCACCTTGGACTCCTGATGCCTGGGGTCATTCACACACGTTACATGCAGGATCCTGGGATCAACAAGAGAGGCCCAGTGCTTGCCCTCCTGGAGCTTCTGTCTAGGTGGAGTCGAGATGACAGGAGGAAGCAGGCAACTACGATGACACCTCCTAAGTGCCACAGTGATCTGGGGGAGGCTTGGGAGCTCAGGGAAGGCTTTCAGAAGGAGGTGATTACTAAACTGGGATTGAAAGCAGCGAACAGAATTAGCCAGCCCATCAATTTCTGTCCATTGCCTCTGGCTATTTTCCACACGCCTGCCCCCTTTTGCCTTGGGCAGAAAAGAAGTGGCTGGGGACAGCAACATGGTAAGGGAATATCTCTGGGGAAAGTGGGGTCCAAGGGACACCCTACCCTGTCCTCTCAATGCTCCATCATTCTCCTCCTCCTCCGACAAGCAAAGCAGCAGAATCTCATGGCTGAGAGCAGAGAGTGTGCCCAGTGTTTACTTCTAACTATGACTGTCCCACTGCCTGTGCGCTCAAAAAGCAGGGTAACTTGACAAAAGTCAATTTGACTTTGTTAGGAAGGCAGTCTGATAAAGCTCAGTTCCCCTTATTGCCCACCATGTGGTTACCCGTGCCCCTGGCAGCCAGTCGGCCCCTTGCAGCCCCTGGCCAGACAGTCCCACATCTCCCACAGGGGCGGCAGATGTTGCTGCTCTAATTTAGGCTGCGGCCCGAGCAAGTGAATTGGAACCAACGGGCCCCACACCTTGTGGGGCAGCACCGGGACCTTGGCTGCCTGCCTCCCTTTGGGTCAGAGTCCTTGCAACTCTTTATAGCACTTTACAGTTTACGAGGCGTGGGTGGCTCTTGCTCTCTTGTAGTCTGAAGAGCTGGGGGCCTTGAGACCATGACGTGAACTGTCAAAGATCACACAGCAGGAAAGAGACAGTCTGGACTGGGACACCGCTCTCTCAAGACTCCGTCCACTCAAAGGGCCCAGCTGCTGCCCAACTGGAGGGCGGGGCTTGGGGGGGGGTCTCTTTTAAAAGAACAAACTCTAAAAGGCTGTGGTTTCTCAAGCAAAAGACACACGTGATGCATACACATATTCAGCTACCAGGGCAATTCTATTTTTTTGAATCCTTAGGAGGTTGGGGGACAGAGAGAGAGAGAGAAAACAGTAGAGAATAGTGGAGAAAGAGAAAATTTAACATTTGTTTGATCCCCAGTGAAAGCGACGCCCTTCCTTATGCCTGACACATCACTGACGCTCAATAAATATTTGCTGAATGAATAAATCCATTAAACGCATGCCACAGATAGTGGTAGAATTAGTAGAAGACATTTTGGTTGAGGCTTGACTATTAGGTAAGAATGACAGCAAGAAAAACAGTCAACAAGCCCATGAAGTAACTTTATTTCTGTGCTTATAGTTCAGTTTCACAGTGTATTTCTATCCCACTCTACACTTTCTCCTAATATAGTTCAAATTTGAAAGTACCAGCTGGGCCACACTTCCCAGGGGTATATGACCCAAGAGATCGAATATTCTCCCTAATTACTACTGTGCTTTTCATACATGAGAGGTCACTTTTGGTCTGTGATCAACACAGAACTTGTTAGCTAAACAAAAAGTCACCTCCTTCGCTTGAAGTTTAAGTGTAGGCTAACAAATCAAATGATTATTTGTTCTCCCTTGCTGTCAGCATTTGGTCTTTACCTCTGATCTGCATTGAAATCTATTGTGTGAATGGTGCACGCATGCATGTGTGTGCACATGTGTTTGTGAATGTATACAGCTCTTACACGCACTGCACAGACACATGCAAATGCATACAGATATCTGTGATTCTTGGGAGCAGTATAGCGCCATATTCTTATACAGCTATTGAGATGAAACACATATACCCTCCAATTTGTACAGCTTCTCAGTAGGGGAAAGCTCCAGAGCAGCATGAAAAGTCACACCAGCTGCTGAAGAGGAAACTGCCTGGGCTTTGAAACACTGCCGCAATTGGCCTAACAGCTCTGATATTATGTCATTAATAAAAGTCTTATCACCCCATCCTTGTGCATCTGAATCTCATTTTTTAAATGTGCTTTTAATTTTTGTCCCCAGACTAATCTGCATCTCCCAGGCCTTGTTGAATTCTGGGTAGAAAGTTAGAGAAGAGATGGGCCATGCCCCCCCTCCCCCCCACCCCCTCAACGGGCCTGTGACAGGCCCAGAGAACTTAGCAGGCATTCAAGCTACCTAAGGAAAAGCCTGGGATGTTCCAGATCGTAACAAATGATAACATTTTATAGATTAAAAAAAAGAGAGAGAGAGAGAGAAACAGAAAAACCCCAAAATGTAATCAGATCAGGTTTTGATGTGTGCAGTTAACTTTTCTTTACTGGCAACTAAAACTCATCGTGTATTTAAGAACATTTTGAAATTTGTCCCCGTAATGTTTTCAATTAGAAGCTTTCTTGCATGTGACGCATCAAGGGAAAAACAACACTTCGAGTTAGAACGAAGGTACTCCCAGAGACGAGTATGATTAATGGGATAATCTTGTAGATTACAATAGTTAGAGGCAGTTCCTGCCATTCCCAGCTCTCCAAGGACTGGGACGATTCACTCCGATACGAACAGCTGCACATTCCTCAGTCCCATTATTATCCAATGCAAGGCCGCGTTCAGCATGTTCAAATTCCTATAATATCCACATTTGGCAATTTCCTATTGTGCAACTTCAGTTTCAGAAGTTAAAGCTTCGCGTTCCGTGTGATTACTTGATAGAGTTTACAAATGGAATTGATTTTCTAAAGCATCATTAAAGGTTGCTCTGTGAGAAACCAGACAAAACAGTGCCCCAACAAGCCAAAAAGCTTTTATGTGGCACTTTGGAAACATAAAGGGCAGCCTGTCATCTGCCAGTCAGTCCCCCGGCGTCGCCCTGAGGGGCAGGTGAATGTTTTTATTCCTGGTTGACAGGGAAGAAACAGCCACAGAGGAGTTAAGAGACCCGGCCCGGGGCTTGCTGCACGATTGAGGGAGTTAGGATTAAGAATGCCCGGTTCCCTGTCTCTGATTTCCATGCTTAGCCCACGGGGCAAGCCATCACTTTCTGGGACCCCAGCTCAGCTGCACAGTCAGTGGAGAAAATATAAATTCCCCTATGTCTCCGTAGCAGATGCGGCTATAGTGATATTGGTTGAAATCTGATTATAACCTTTCTGTTTTCTAGAAGAGATGGTGGAGTTAAAGCCTGCAAAGGACCTTGAGTAAAAACATCTAGACAAACGATAATTCCCCCTTATATGTGTCTCACTCCACCTTCCAAATTAGATTCTCTTCCCTATCGTTAATATTTTGGGACACGTTGACTAGTCTTCAATTTTTCACCTCTAAGCAAAGACTCTTCTTCCCTGTTCAATATGCTGCATCCTTCAATATTTTCGCTGTTTGCCCAGGAGCTTTTAGGCTTTGGATGTTCCTCTGCAAATTGTCTCAGGCGAGGAAGACATAAAGCTCACACTGAGTAAAATCGTAGCTCAAAGGGAGTTTTAGGTGGGGCCCTTCTCCCTCCTGGTTGCGCTATTTTCCTCTCAAAGGCTGGAGAGATCTCCCCCCACCTGACGGTCGGCATCTTGGGTCTGTTTTTCTGTAAAAACAGAATAATATGAAACTGTTCATACTACGACATAAATAACTGATGGCAGCTTAAAGTGCTCGTAGCCATGTGTGTCTGGCAAGATCCAAAGCTTTAAACTACAGAGAAGATGTTTAGTCCAATGAAAATTCAGGTGCGTAACAGGTGGAGGGAGATTTGAATGGTGTGGAGGGAGGGAGAATGAGGGGGACGTTACTGCAGCTCCTGAAATCATCCTGAAAGCAAACCAGTGGTTCCTAATCTTGAGTGTGGATCAGCATTACCTGGAGGGCTTGCTAAACCACAGATTGCTGGCCCCATCCCCAGAGTTACTGACTCACCAGGCGCGGAATGGGGCCCAAGAATTTGCGCGTGCAACAAACTCCCAGGTGCTGCGGCCCATTGGTGATCCACACTTTGAGGTGCCACAGACACTGCGTGCTCCACGGACACCAGAAGACAGTCTCAGCAAGCATTTCTGAGGCCCACAATCCAATGAATCAAGCTTTTAAAGAAAGGGTGACTACCCCAATCTGAGTAGGTACAATAAGCTAAGAAAAGGTGAGTCGGTGGGATGGAGATTTTGGCTAAATGGCCTTGCTTTGCCATTCTTTCTGACGCAGGCCATCCAGGAAAGGAGACCCGGGAGCTGGAGGCACTTTACAAGGACAGCTTTTCAGGGTGTTTGGAAATGAGGATTGTTAACCAGCACTCTAATTGACCTCAGCTGTCACAATGGTAAACAAAGAGATGTAGCCCGGTACCCAGGGATCAACCATCGGGGGTTTGTAGATCAATATCCACACCTTGAACTGCACTTGAAAGCAAATTAAAAGCCAGTGTGGACTGCACAGTATACAACCCAAGGTGTAAGCAATGATTTGCAAAAATTCTTTAATTGGAGTCGATAGGAAATGTCTCTTGCTTCTTTTTTTTCCTTCCATTCCACCTAGCTTGCTAGCGATTTTATTTTTCTTCCAGACATCACAGATGTTGGCTAGCGGGATGGGGCAACGCTGACAATCTAAACTCTTGGGCTCTCATTAATTTATACAAATTGGAACCTATTACCACAAAGAGAACATGTAAGTCAACTTATGTACTTACTATAAGACCAAAGAAGAGAAAACAGTTACTAAAATCCAACTGGCCTTCCGCATGAGCGTTCGTAACATCACTCTACATCCATAGTATACGGAAGTTATGAGAGAGAAAGGGAATATATATATGTGATACATATGCACATACGGACTGCCTTCTTGCCTCTCCACCTGTAGCAAAAGTAAAGAACATGTTTCCATTGCGTAGAGTAAAAAAATCAAAAAGAAATGTGAGACTGGTTTTCAATGTCTATAGTATGTCCTTTGATATAAAACACACCTAAATTAAATTTTTGTCTCCCCTGGAGTTGGAGGGTACACCAGAGATATTTTTAGGTTTAGAAGAGCACAGTTTGTCTCTGCCCCTCTCCCTTCAAAAGAGAACTTCCTCAGGAACTCTTGAAAGGCAGGCTTGGTTTATAACTTCTGTCTAAATACATATGTAGACTTTTGAATGAACATAAACATCTTCATTACATGTGTTTTCCTCTTTTTTTTTTTTATTCTAGCTACGTCCGCTGTGGTTTCAGACTTCTCAATGCCAAGTTGTGGGCAATCAACTTCTAAGTCAGTTAAAAGGCCTTTAGGTTAAGCAGTAATTCAGACTGTAATAGTCTGAGGTGGTTTCCCAATACAGCCCTGCGGAAGGAAAGAAAACACATCAGTTCTCTGAAAGTTGGCTTCTCTTTCTCCAGAGCTCAAGTGCATTTTAGGTGCCTTAAACCATGCATACCCCAGAATTACACAATTGGGTGGAAAATTAGATCAATTTCCTTTTTATATATTGTTCATATTTTAGAAAATGAATAACTTCCCCTTTCTAAGCTGGAAAGTGCAAACATGAATGGATACATCAGTGTGCTTTCAGTGAAAATGTTTAAGTTTCCTGAGTCTGTTTAGATGTACAAATAAAAGTCAAGACCACCACCATTAACTCACTGTTATAAAAATCCTGAAGTGGAATCTTCTCTACTCCACTGACTTCTCTAATCAAATATTCATTTCCTTTTGGGGGGACGGGGGGAGGGTTTTAAGAAGACTCCCAAAAATGGCCATGTAGTCATTTAATAACATTCAGAAAACTGAATTCATTTAACCAAACAAGTAATCGAGAACCCATCACATGGTAGGTGCTAAGGAAGATGTTAGGTAGGATGGAGTTAAGTACTAGTGTGTGTTAGGTACTATGGGAATTTCAAGGCCTTTTTTTAAATTAAGTTTATTTATTTTTGAGAGAGAGAGAGCACAGCAGGGGAGGGGTAGAGAGAGAGGGAGACAGAGAATACGAAGCAGGCTCCAGGCTCCAAGCCGTCAGCACAGAGCCTGATGCGGGGCTCAAACGCGTGAACTGTGAGATCATGACCTGATCCAAGGTCAGCTGCTTAACCAACTGAGCCATCCAGGCACCCCTCAAAGCCTTTTAAAGAGACCAGATCGGGTGTCCTGGGTGGCTCAGTCAGTTAAATGCCGACTTCTGCTCGGGTTATGATCTTGCAGTTTGTGAGTTCGAGCCCCACATCAGCCTCTCTGCTGTCAGCACAGAGCCTGCTCTGGATCCTATGCCCACCCCCCCTCTGTGCCCCTCCCCTGCTTGCACTCTCTCTCTCTCTCTCTCTCAAAAATAAATATTTTTAAAAAGAGAGACAAGATCAACACCAATGCAAAGACTAGAGAATGAAGAAAGATGGGATTTCATTAGGTACTACACTGTGAGATGCTGATTATAAGGAAGAAAATGAGAGTTTAACCTTATAAAAATTCCAAATTTTGCATCTAGAATCCAGATCCGGCTTTCTTCTCTCTTACTTGGCTGAGAATGAATAGAAAGCACAGGTGCAGGGTGGAAAGCGGGCAGGTTTGATACCACAGGCACAAGATGGTGTACACGTGCTCAAATTCTGTAACTTCTCTAAGCCTCAGTAGTTTGACCCATAAAACAGAGATCATAACCCCTACCTCATGGTGTAGTAAGGATTAACTCCATTAAAACCCACAGTACGGAGCTCATAATAGAAAATGAAGTAAGTGGTAGCTATTATTATTGAAGTGAGAGCACCTGGGTGGCTCAGTCGGTTAAGCATCCGACGCAGGCTCAGGTCATGATCTCACAGTTTGTGGATTCAAGCCCTGCATCGGATCTCTGCTGTCAGCACAGAGCCTGCTTCAGATCTTCTATCTTTCTCTCGCTCTGCCCCTCCCCTGCTCTCTCTCTCAAAAATAAATAAACATTTAAAAAGATAATAAAGTGATCATTATTACAAGAGGAATCAATCCTTCTCATCAGTTGGCCTAAAATGCTTTGGGGGAAGAATAATTTACCTCCCCAGGCACTGCTGTGGATTTCTGGCATGGGTTGAAAGACACAGACCGTCAACACCCTCTCTCTTCTCCCAAATTATTTCTGTTTGGGATTTTAGATACGGAGTGTTCCATGCCCCTGCCTTCACTCCTTTTCAGATTTCTCTCTCAACACTAAATTCAGAAGCTCTCTTCAATCCTTCTCTCTTGAACACCCAATTAATCTTTGAAAGAAGAATAATCACTTCCTGCTGAATGGGATGTCTGACTTTCAAAGTGCTTGTATGCCTTGTCTCATTTTATTCCTACAAAGCCTTGTGAGAGAGTTAAGAACAGTATTAGTTTTCTCATCTATAAAGTAGGAATAGCGGGGCACCTCGGTGGTTCAGTCGGTTAAGCATCTGACTCTTGATCTCAGCTCAGGCCATGATCTCGCGGTTTATGAGATTGAGCCCCGCATGGGGCTCTGCAAGGACAGCTGGGAGTCTGCTTGGGATTCTCTGTCCCTCTCTCCCCCTCGCTCTCTTTCTCTCTCTCAAAATAAAGAAACATTTTTAAACAATTTTTTAAATTTGTTAAGCAGGAACTGTAAGGCACAGAGAGGTTATCCAACTGGCCTGCAGTCACACAGTGAGTCTCTAGCTGGGCCTGTATGACACCGGCTCTTCCCATCCACACTTCTGCGTGATTTCCACTAGAATTTGCACCCAGAGCTTTGCCTGATCATTGCCTGATGTTGCATGGAACCCGGTGAGACGGTTTGCATCCATTCACGTAGTTCCTCTGTAAATATGTCCGGGGTGCTATGTGCCAAGCCCTCGTCCATGCACCAAACAGCTCAGTAAACAAAAGAGCCGTGATTTCTATTCTCATGAAGTCTACACGCTGCGGGGAGAGACAGACAATAGACAAGAAAAAAAAAAAAATTGGTTTCTTAGATTGATAAGGAGAGAAAGCAGCAAGGGAAGTGGAAAGTGGGGAAATCGGTGTTGGGGGGAGCGTAGTGGGGAGAGCGGTGTTGTGATTGCAGGCGGGGCAGTCAGGAAGAGAGCAAATAAGGTGGCAAACACAGAAGCAGGTGAAGGGCAAGGCTTGGAGCCATCCGGGAGAAGAGAAGGCTAGAGCGTAGCAGCACCAAGGGCCAGAGTTGGGGCTCTTCCTGGAATAACCGAGAACCGGCAGGTTAGCCAGCAGGACTCTGCCCCACTGAGCTGCACAATTCGAAGACGGGAGTGGGAGGTAGAGTCAGAGGAGCGAGGGGGCGGGGCGGGCAGGAGCCAAACTGGGGGAGGGGCGGGGCGCTTGTGAATCACTGTCAGGACTCTGCTTTTGCTCGAGTAAATCCGGAGCCACTGCAGGGTTTGCAGCAGTGGAGTGTTAAACGACATTAACAGCTGCTCCGTTGAGCATGGACTCCGAGGGGATGGGCAGAGTGGAAGCAGGGAGACAGCGAGGAGCCATTTCTATAATCCAGGTGCAAGATGATGGCGGTTCGGGTGGCGCCCTCGCCTCACACCTATTCCATGGTGAACCACAGTTAACTCAGTGGTGCTGTGAAGTCAAGGCCAAGGGATCCCGGGAGTATCCATTGGGCCAGTATCACCAACCTGAGTTTCTAGACTTTTGGAGGTCCTTAACTGGTTCCTACATGTCAACACCCCTAAAGGAGACCTTTTGGAAGGTTGCTCAGGCTAGGACACCAAGTTTCTTTGCAACGAGCTGGATTTGCATCACCCTGGCTCTGTACGCTGATCAGAAGAGCGATGCCTGTCTTTAATTTTTTTTTGCGGGGGGTAGAAAAATAAATGAATATTTGACAGATGGGGTTTGTTTTGTAGACATGATTTTTCAAAGCATGGGGCCCACTGTAGGTGGCAGTTAATAGGTTCATTTCTCGGTGATAAAATAGGAAAAACCCCTGGAGTAACTGATGGCAATAGACCCCTTTCCAACCCACACAGCCATCTCTGTTCTTGATTCCCTGGGCGGAGGCAGATGAAGGTATGTGCCTGGGTCAGCAAAGATGTGGGGCTGAATTTGCAGCACACGCCCTCTGGGAAGGAGACAGCATGGTGGAGGGAACAGTGTGCTGCCAGTCAGAGCATGTCACTCTGGGCCTCAGTTTCCCCATCTGTGGAATTAATTTGAGCTAAATGACCCCCGTGGTCCACCTGGGCTCTAGGTGTCTGTGATATTGTGGGTGGTCTCTGGCCATGAGGAATGGAAGAGAGAAGATTTCGTTTAACATCTGGTCCAGAATCCAGGTAACCAGTTCAGCACTGGACTCTTTTGTGCACCTAGAAAATGTGAGCACAAGTAAATCTTTCTCAGTCTTGGCATACGGAGGATATTTTACACCCATCTTACAGGCTAACCATGGTGATGTTTTCCCAGACTCTGAGATGAGAAAGATGTTATAAAACCTGCCTTTTGTTGAATGAATGTGATAGTCGAGTCATACTCCTGAAATATATTGGGGTCAAGGTCTTTGGGTGGGATTAAGTCATGGCTCAGCTGTAATTTGTTTTGTTTGGTTTTTAAGAGCAAAGAATATGTGGAAATACTTTGTTTTGTTTTTTATCAAATCTCTGGAGCTCAAGTGATATACTTCAAGGGCCAGCCATACTCTGTGGCTTATCATCTTGGCAGAAAAAGCAACTGTTAGGAGGTCAAACGAAGGCCCATTTCATCCCCTGCAGGACAGCTGACACCTTCCATTCCCAGACTGACTCTTATTCCTTCAGCTTAGCCTTGAGGCCTTGTTCTCTAAGAAAATGCAATGCGTTAAGAAGATTGTCACTGAAGTTACTCCCAGATTTACTTTTTAAAGACTGAGTCAGATCAGCTTTTGGTTAGAGGAGCAAGTGCTGACAGCATGTTTTCTTGGGAGAGAAGAGAGGGGCCCCTGGGACAGAGAGGATTCAGGAAGCAAAGGCTGGATGCACCAAAGTCCAATGGTGCCTCCTTGCCAGTGTTTCCCAGGCAGTCCTGTCTCAATTCCCCTGTGTGGCTTCAAGAACCCAATTGTCCCTGGTCAAGTAAACTCAGAGTCATATTTGTACTTACTGAAGTACACATTGTCAGCTCTTTCCTTGTTGCCTTCTTGGTTGTTAAATGATGGATATCCCTGCGTATAGGATTGTGGGTCTGGGAATCTTAGAGGTCAAATAGTCCAACTTTCCACTCCAAACAGAGATTCTTTCTGGCCCACCGAGGGCCTCTCTGTTGGTGCTTAAGTCTTTCCAGCGACAAGGGACACAGAGCACTAGGCTTAAATGATGGGCTGTTTTATATTTAGAAAGCTCTTCCTTATATTGAGTCAAATTCTCTCTCTCTAATCTCTCTCTCTAACCTAATCCTCCTGAATTACTCTGATTAGTCGATCTCAGAGTCTACATTCAAACTTCCTCACCTGATCATCAAGGTCCCCCCACCCTCACTTTATTGTTCCTTTCACTGACATAATTTCATGAAAAATCCTGTTAAATCCTAATGACTGCACATGGGACGAGCCTGTGCCTATTTCAGAAGGAAAGGAAGGCTGGGGATCCTAAGCTAACCTTAGTCCTGGGCAGACCTTAAGCACAGCTTGGATATTCCATGGGGCAGATCACATTCTCCCTGGAGATACTCCCAGTGCTTTTAATATGTGCATTTCCCAGGCTCTAATAACTGGTCGCATTTTCTAATAGCTTCTAATATCTTACTTAAAATTAATCCACAATGAATATTTTGACACAAAACCCCAAAGGAAATTGCTTCCTATCCAAATTAAGTACAAGATTGGGGAAAACTTTTAAAGGTTCCTTAACAGACTGTGCTCAGGAAACTGCCTACCATATTTCACTGGGCTCTTCATGACATCTAGTGGTAAAGGCTGGAAGAGTTTACGGTTCTCTGAGAGCTACTGAGAACGTGGGAAAAAATCTTAATCTTATTTAATATCTGCTTTTTGAATATTTTATTTTGTGAAATTTTAAACTGAATTCATTTTTCAATCTGCTATAATGATATACTCACCCTTATTTTAGGCATCTTTACTGCGTTATACCTTTTATATCTGAGCTTATTTTGAAATCAATCAAATCTCTTTTTTCACAGATTTTTTTTCACAGAGAAACACACCATCCTCCTTTAGAAAAAAAGCCATTTTGGACCAGCATAAATAACTATATTTTGATCGGGAAGCATACTACAAAAACGTTTTTGCGTAAATGTATTCGTCTTCAAATGTGGTTTTAAGACTTTGGGTTCCTGTGAAATCTGAGTCATTTATAGCTAACCTTGAATGTATTGTTATTCACAATTAGAAGTAGATAAATTTCACAGGCAGAGAAGCTGACAAGTCTTTAAGACTTCACACTTAGTTTTGCAGGAAGAGCTGAAGTTAATTAGAAGTGATTATACATACATTGCATGTGTGTGTGTGTTTGTGTTGTTGCACACAGACACCACAAAGGCCTCGGGAAGGTTGCATTTTTTTACGTTTTAAAAATAAACATAATCTCCTTCCCATGTGTTGCCATAAGCCCAGTAAATCTAGGAAGCTCAGCAGTATTGAACAAGGTCATTTCTTGTCAGGACTCCAAGGGGGAGCAGGAATCAGCCCTGTGTATCAGATGCTGGCCTTCTAATCCCCGCTCGGCACTGGCTTCCCGGGCATGGGGGACGGGGCGTGCCAGCGGCGACACTCTGGCAGACGGAGGCTTTGACGTGAGCACTGTCAGCATCAGGACTGTGGCTGTCTACCTACAGAGCCCCTTGTAAGATGGAAAGATGTCCTCACCTTGGTAATAAAGGCAAAGTGAGTTTATTCACTTCTTGGTTCTGGTGAAGAGGAAAGTAATCATGAAAAGATTTATCCAATCACTACCTCAAAATCAAAGAGGATTCATTTATTCTGGTGTTTGTGTGTTTAAATATATACCTAGTATATTCTTCAATTAAATACATGTATTGAATTCAATGTCAAAGCCTTTCACCAGTCAGCTTTTCCAGAGATCCAGGGTGGGCTGTCGGTAGTTGTTCTCTGAGGGGCTTGCTGCTAGAGCCTTTGGGTAGACAGGGCTGGTGCCCGGGTCAGCAGGTGGGAGGTCTGGTGGGTTCACTGGGTCCCAGTGAAGAGCCTGGGACCTGGGTGTATGGGGGTAGACTTGGATCCTGGGTTCACAGGAACCAACCAGGCACTGAGGACCATTGGGATAGACCAGCGTCTAGGTGTGTGGGGGCCAGTCTGATACTGGAATGAGCCTGAATCCTGCTTTCACTCAAGTGGTGCCGGAGGCTGGGGCCACAGGGGCCTGGTGCTAGGACAAGCCTGGAGCCTGGAGCTATAGGCATTGGCCTGTATAACCTGGGGCCTTAGGGGCCAGCCTGGATCTTGATCTGCATGGGCTGTTTTGACACTGGGATGGCTCAGGAATCTGGGTCCATGGTGCTGATCTGGTGGTGGGGCAGCAGGTCCGTAGTTTAGGTCCACGGGGCCAGACTGGCACTAGGGTGGGCTGGGAATGTGAGTCACCAGAGTTGGCCTGTTGCTGGGGCAGGCTGGCTCGGGGGCCCACATGCTCACTCCATTCTCTCTTCCACAAGGAGGGTGTCTCTCTCCATGCTGGTTTGCCCAGGCTTGAGAGAGGCAGCATGGGGGTAGTGTCAATCGCTTTCCTACCCTCGTCGGTGCATCTTTTCTTATGTCTGTGCTTCACCCACGTGCTATAGTCCCTCACCTGGAATCCTTGGCTCTTGCGACGGTATATTTGAATGTGGATACTTATTCAAACTGATGTTTCTGGGGGGTGATGAGCACTAGAAACTCCTATGCCATCATTTTGTTAATGTCATTCTAACTCCTATGAAGAACACTTACAACTTAGGGCACCTGGGTGGCTCAGTTGGTTGGGCACGCGTCTGACTCTTGATTTTGGCTCAGGTCATCATCTCATGGTTCTGAATTTAAGCATCGCATCAGGCTCCATGCTGACAACATGGAGCCTGCTTGGGAGTTTTTCTCTCCCTCTCTCTGCCTCTCTCCCTACCACTCTCTCTCTCTCTCTAAGAATAAACTTTTTTAAAAAAGAACACATACAACTCAATATCAATAAAAAAACTAATTTTTTAATGGGCAAAAGTTCTTTCTTCAGTGAACTGGCTAATAAGCACATAAAAAGATGTTAGACCTTGTTAGCTATCAAAGAAATGCAAATCAAAACCACAATGAGATATCACTTTATGCCTATTAGGATAACTAGAATCAAAGAGACATAAAAACAAGTTTTGGTAAGGATATGGAGAAATAAGAACCCTCATACATTGCTTGTGGGGATGTAAAATGATGTAGCCACTTAGGAAAAGAGTCTGGAATTCCTCAAATGATTAAACATAGAATTAGCATAGGAACCGTGATTCCACTCCTAGGTATATCCAAAAGAAATGAAAATACATGCATATATAAAACGTAGATATGAATTAAAATCAAACAAGCAAAAAACCCCAAAAATTATATATGAATATTTATAGCAGCATGTTTATAACAGCCAAAAATAGAAACAACCCAAATGTCCATCAGCAAATGAATACATAAATGGATGTAGTATATGTATACAACAGAGTACTATTCAGCCATATAAAAAAATAGGGGACTTTACCACCCCACTTACATTGATGAGCATGTCATCCAAACAGAAAATCAACAAGGAAACAGGGGCTCTGAATGACACACTGGACTAGATGGATTTAACAGACACATTTAACATTCTTTTCAAGTGCACACAGAATATTCTCCAGAATAGATCACATATTATTAGGCCACAAAACAAGTCTCACCAAATTCAAAAAACCTGAAGTCATACCATGCATCTTTTTCTGACCACAAAGCTATGAAACTAGAAAGCAACCAAAAGAAAAAAATTTAGAAAGAACTCTCATACCTACATAGAGGTCAACCAAGAAATCAAAGAAGAAATCAAAAATTACATGGAAACAAATGAAAATGAAAACACAACAGTCCAAAATCTTTGGGATGCAGCAGAAGTGGTTCTAAGAGGGAAGTTTATAGCAATACAGGCCATCCTCAAAAATCAAGAAAAATCTCAGATAAACAATTTAACCTTACATAAAGGAGCTAGAAAAAGAAGAACAAACAAAACACAAACCCATCAAAAAGAAGGAAATAATAAATATTAGAGCAGAAATAAATGAAATAGAAATTTTAAAAATATAGAAAAGATCAATGAAAACAGGAGCTGTTTCTTTAAAAAGATCAACAAAATTGATAAACCTCTAGTCAGACTCATCAAAAAAGAAAATAAAAAAGGAAAAAAAAAAAAGAGATAGAGAGAGGACCCACATAAACAAAATCACTAATGAAAAGAGGAGAAATAACAATCAACACTACAGAAATACAATTGTAACAGAATATTATGAAAACATATATGCCGACATACTGGACAACCTAGAAGAAATAGATAAATTCCTAGAAACATACAACCTACCAAAGCTAAAGCAGAATAGAAAATTTTAATAGACCAATTACCAGCAATGAAATTGAATCAGTAATAATAAAAAAAAAAAACTACCCCCAAAAAACAAATGTAGGTAGGATAAGACAGCTTCACAGATGAAGTCTACCAAATATTTAAAGAAGAGTTAATACCTATTGTTCTCAAACTATTCCAAAAAAAATAGAAGGAAAACTTCCAAATTCATTCTATGAGGCCAGTATCACCCTGATACCAAAAACAGATAAAGGTGACTTAAAAAAGAAAAATATAGGCTAATATCTCATGAATATAGATGTAAAAATCCTCAACAAAACATTAGCAAACTGGATTCAATAACATATTTTTTAAAACCATACATCACAATTAAGTGGGATTTATTCCCAGGATGCAAGTATGGTTCAATATTTGCAAAACAATCAGTGTGATACATCACATCAGTAAGAGAAAGGATTAAAACTATATGATCATTTTAACAGATACAGAAAAAAGCATTCAACAAAGCACAACACCCATTCATGATAAAAATTCTCTGCAAAATAGGTCTAAAGGGAATATACCTCAACATAATAAAGGCTTTATAAGAAAAACCCACAGTCAACATAATACTCAGTGGTAAAAAACTGGGAGTTTTCCCCCTAAGGTCAGGAACAAGACAAGGATGTCCACTCTTATGACTTTTATTCAACATAATACTGAAAGTCCTAGCCACAGCAATTAGCCAACATAAAGAAATAAAAGGCATCCAAATGGGTGAGGAAGAAATAAAACTCTCACTATTTGCAGATGACATGATACTATATATAGAAAACCCTAGAGACTCCACCAAAAAAAAAAACTACTAGAAGTGATAAATGAACTCAGTAAAATCACAGGATACAAAATCAATGTACAGAAATCTGACTGCATTCCTATACACTAATAATGAAGCAGCAGAAAGTGAAATTAAGAAAATAATCCCATTTGCAATTGCACCCAAACCAATAAAATATCTAGGAATAAACTTAACCAAGGAGGTGAAAGATCTATACTCTGAAAACTATAAAACACTAATGAAAGAAATTCAAGACAACACAAAGAAATGGACAAGTACTCCGTGCTCATGAGTTGGAAGAACAAATATTATTAAAATGTCTATACCATCCAAAGCAATCTACACATATAACGCAATCACTATCAAAACACCAATAGCATTTTGCACAGAATTAGAACAAACAATCCTAAAATTTGTATGGAAGCACAAAAGACCTCACATAGCCAAAGCAATCCTGAAAAAGAAAAGCAAAACTGGAGGTATCACAATTCCAGACTTCAAGTTATATTACAAAGTGGTAGTAATTAAAATAGTATGGTATTGGCATAAAAACAGACATATAGATCAATGGAATAGACTAGAAAGCCTAGAAATAAACCCATAATTATGTGGTCAATTAATCTTCGACAAAGGAGGAATGGATATACAATGGAAAAAAGACAGTCTCTTCAACAAATGGTATTGGGAAAATTGAACAGTTACATACAAATTAAACTGGACCACTTTCTTTCACCATACACAAAAATAAACCCAAAATGGATGAAATGTGAAACCTGAAATCATAAAAATCCTTGAAGACAGCACAAGTAGTACTTTCTCTGACATTGGTCATAGCAACATTTTTCTAGATCGGTCTCCTGAGTCAAGGGAAATAAAGGCAAAAATAAACTACATCCAAATAAAAAGTTTCTGCACAGCAAAGGAAAAAAACTAAAAGGCAATCTACTAAATGGGAGAAGATATTTGCAAATGACATATCCAATAAAAGGCTTAATATCCAAAGTATATAAAGAACTGCTACAGGGGCTCCTGGGTGGCTCAGTCAGTTAAGCGTCCAGCTTCAGCTCAGGTCATGATCTCACAGATCGTGAGTTCGAGCCCCGCATCAGGCTCTGTGCTGACAGCTCAGAACCTGAAGCCTGCTTTGGATTTTGTGTCTCCTTCTCTCTCTGCCCCTCCCCCACTTGTAGTCTGTCTCTCAAAAATAAATAGACATTTTAAAAATTAAAAAAAAAAAACTGCTACAACGTAACATCCAAAAAATAAATAACCCAATTAAAAAATGGGCAGAAGACATGAACAGACATTTCTCCAAAGACATACAAATAGCCAGCAGACATATAAAAAGATGCCCAACATCACCAATCATTAGGAAAATGCAAATCAAAACTACAAGATATCACCTCACACCTGTCAGAATGGTTACAATAAAAAACACAAGAAACAACAACTGTTGGTGAGGATGTGAAGGAAAGGAATGCTCGTGTACTGTTGGTGGGAATGCAAACTGGTACAGCCACTGTGGAATAAAGTATGGAGGTTCCTCAAAAGTTACAAATAGAAATAACATATGATCCAGTAATCGCACTACTGGGTATTTACCCCAAACATACAAAAACACTAATTCAAAGGGATACATGCATCACTATGTTTACAGCAGCATTATTTATAATAGCTAAACTATGGAAGCAGCCCAAGTGTCCATCAATAGATGAATGGATAAAGATGTGATGGTATGTATGTATGTGTGTGTGTGTGTGTGTGTGTGTGTGTATATATATATATGAGGTGTATATATATATATATATATATATATATATATATATATATATATATACCAGAGAGGAGGATGGGTGAAGTAAGTGATGGGGATTAAAGAGTATATTTATTATGATAAATTGTTTTTAATTAAAAAGACATTAAAAAATATAGTAAGTACTGATATATATGGATGCACCTTGAAAAGATGTTAGGTGAAAGAAGCCAGTCACAAAAACCACACATCATGTGATTTCATTAATATGAAATATCCAGAATAGGGAAATCTATAGAGACAGGAAGTAAATTAGTAGTTATGTAGGAGTGGGGGTAATGGAGAGATAGGAGGTTGAGTGCTAAAGAGAATGGGGTGATCTTTAAAAGTTTCTCCTATCCTAATCCATTCTATCACTAAGTAACATGTATCTTTCTTAGTTGAATATTTACATTTTCTTAAAATATTTTAAAACCTTATTTTTCATGAACATACATCTCTATCAACCTAAATGATGGGCCTAACTTTAGACCAAATTATTTTTTACGATGGATTAAACAATCTCAGGCACAGTCTATAAATAAAATAGCATTCATTTGAAACTTCCACTTCTTATAATGACACCAGAGGTAATTCAGATTAGTCACCCACAGGTGATGACTAAATATGTCAGACAAAATGTTTAGAATCTTCTTGAAAACATCAAAGAGTTTAGCCAAAATCAACAAGACTAATTTTCCCTGAGGGCATTTGTCAATACTGGGTGAAGAAGCTATGTAATTGAGTTGCATTTTTGCACCCTCCTGGGGAAGTAGCTATGAACCTTGAGGGCATATCAGGGGCAATAACAGTAAGAAACCATCCACAGGCCTGAGCAGGAACCACAAAACACAGTCCCCTTGGGGAAGAAAGGGAAAGAAGGCATGAAATAGAAGCAAACCTTTCCTAGACAAGAGAGTTAATATATTACATTAAAAACAGACAAACTAGGGGTGCCTGGGTGGCTCAGCCGATTAAATGTCCAACTTCGGCTCAGGTCCTGATCTCATGGTTTGTGAGTTCTGGCCCCGCGTCGGGTTCTGTGCTGACAGTTCAGAGCCTGAAGCCCACTTTGGATTCTATGTCTCCCTTTCTCTCTGCTCCCCTGCTCATGCTCTGTCTCTCTCTCTTCTTCAAAAATAAATAAACATTTAAAAAGTAATTTTTTTTTAAAAAAGAGACAACTAGACTGTAAAACAAAAAAGCATGGTTAGAAATTAAATTCACTTCTTACATATAAAGTTCAATTTACCAGGAAGATAGAGCATGGCTAAATCTGTATGTAGCTAACAATGTGATAGCAAAACTAAAAATTAAAAACTGACAACACTTCAAGGAGAAACACCCAAAGCTAATAGACATGAACTGTATCCAACAATTAAAGAATACACATTCTTTTCAAGCATATTTTCAAAAACCACATTTATAAAACATTTACCAAAAATTACATTATCAATTATATTATATTAATATAAATTATTATGTTAAATAACTGTACTAAAATGTATTATAATATGCATAGGGCCACAAGTCAGCTTCAACAGATTTCAACAGATATCATATAGAATATGCTTTCTGACCTCAATGTAATTAAGCTAGAAATCAAAACTAAACACCTATAAAACCTCCCATTTGTTTGGAAATGAACAGATATTCTTCCAAACAGCTCATGGGTAAAAGAAAAAAATAGAAAATATTTTGGCCTCAACAACAAGAGCTTGTGGAATACAGTTCAACCAGTTCTTAGGAATACATAGCTTTAAATCATATATTCTAAAAACAAAGCTGAAAATTAGTGAGATAAATCTCCACTACAAGAAGTAGGGAAAAAAGTAAAATAACTGTAAAGAAATCTATAGGAAAAGAAAAAATAAAGATAAACATGTAAATTACTGAATCCGAAAAAAAAAAACATGCAAAATAGAGATTCAATAAAACCAAAGTTATCTCATTAAAACATTTAATGAAATTGATAAATCTTTATGTGACTAAGAAAAACCGAAATATTGATCAACAGGTGAATGAGTAGATACATTTTGATATAGACAGTAGAATACTATTCAGCATTTAAAAAAATACTGTAAGTATACATAACTTATAGTTATGGACGACTCTAACAATAGTTTGAATAAAAGAAGTCAGGCATTCTGCAACCAAGAAACAGACTCTTACCCAGACACTGAATTGGTGGACATCTTGGTCTTACACTTACTAAGCTCCATAGCTCTAAGAAATACATTTCTGTTGCTGATAAGCCAAACAAACAAACAAACAAACAAACAAACAAAAAGGTCAGAGAGAAAAGGTCATATGTATAATTTTATTGACATGAAATTCTTAAAAATGCAAACTAATCTATAGTGATAGAAAGTTGATTGGTGGATGGCTGAGGGGGAGGGTAACAAGGGTTATAAAGGGCTCTTTTATGGAGTAACTTGAGGCAAACTAATGCTCCCATGAAAACAGGAAAACCAGATAAAACGACTGCATCCACACGAGAGAGCCTTTGAGGCAACCAAGACTTAAGAGGCTAAGGTCACAGATGGAAGAACTCCTGAAAGGAGCATCAACAACCTTGTCACACTTTTAATTGCTGCATGAGGCTGCAAGTCCGGACAGGTTACAGGCAAAGGCTCTTGCTGGGAAGCAGAAAAACTAGAACAGCTTTTGGCTATCTCCCAGAACTGGACAGACAGAGATTTGAGGACCCACGATCCCAGTGAGAAAGGAGGAACAGAAAACAAATCTTGACCTACAGCTGAATTTTCCCTCAAGACTTTAGCTACATTATGAAGCTACATGGAATTAGAGATAGGAAGTTAGAGAATCTCTGAAAGCAGAGTGCTCATTAGTCTCATAGTGTTAAGGAGGTAAGAATAAAAATTCAAATCTTCCAAGGGGAGGGGTCTCAGTAAACATATTGGGCTGCTTGAACTCAGCTTATTGGATAAACCCATGGGTAAAGTAATCTACCCCACTGCGTCCGCCTAACCAAGGAAATTGTAAACTCACTGTGAAAGATGACAGCATCATCCAAAGGCTTGACTAACTGTTCATTCACACTGTCTAGCATGCAACAGGCATTAAGTAAATATTAATCAAATAGTATCAACTATGTCAAGAGATAGGATCAAATGACTGAAATCAAGGGGAAAAAAGATAAACAACAGAAACAAACCGACAAATTATTCAGATATTGGAGTTAGCAGGACGTTAAAATAAGTACAATTTCGGGGCACCTGAGTGGCTCAGTTGGTTAAGCATCTGACTCTTGATTTCTGCTCAGGACATGATCTCATGGTTTGTGGGTTTGAGCCTCATGTCGGGCTCTGCACTGTCAGCACAGAGTCTGCTTGGGATGCTCTTTCTCCCTGTTTATCTGCCCCTCCCCCGCTCATGCGGTCTCTCAAAAGAAATGCATAAACTTAAAAAAATTTTTTTTTAATAAGCACAACTTCTTTGTTAGAGAAAAAAATGAAAATGTTTTAAATGAGATGGGAAAAAATAGAGAATATCACCAGCGATTTAGCATCTTTTGAGAAAAATCCAATCGAAGTTCTAGGAATGAAAAATGTAATACTGAAATTAACAACTTTGTAAGTTTAACAGGGAATCATGATACCAGCAGAAAGGCTAAAACAACTAGAAGAAGTGTCAGTAGAAAATAAGTAGATTGCAGTGCAGAAAGTAAAAAGATAAATACAGAAGAAACAGCAAGACACAGTGAAAACGACTGACGTGTGGAAAGGGAATTCACGGACAAGAGAGAGAAAATGGACCTAGAAGTAATATTTGAAAAGGTAATGGCAAATAAAGTTTACAACTGTTAAAAAACATTAAGTACAAGTTATAGTATCATATTATGGGGTTTATAACTTGTAAATACAATATAATGTGACAACACTACCACAAATGATGGAAACTAAAGAGAACAACAGTCCTTCAACTTTCCTATATTTTGTGAACCACCATGTTAAATCTAAGGGGTATATAAAAGATACATAATGCATTCTCTAGAGTAGCCACTAAAGAAAAAAAATTTAATTGAATTATGAAATTTTTGTTTAACACACAGAGAAAGAGATTTAAAAAAAAGAGAAAAGAACTAAACACAGATGGGACAACTAGAAAATAAGTAACAAAATGGTAGACCTAAATAAGTCATATTAATCATCAATCTAAATGTAAATAGAATAATTCCAATTAAAAGGCAGAGATTGTCAGACTGGATTTTTTTTCAATGTTTGTTTATTTATTTTAAGAGAGAGAGAGAAAGAGAAAGAGAGGGCGGGAGAGAGGGAGAGAGAGAATCCCAAGCAGGCTCCATGCTCAGCACAGCTGGACATAGGGCTTGAACCCATGAACCATGAGATCATGACCTGAGCTGAAATCAATGGTCAGTCGCTTAACCAACTAAGCCATCCAGGCACCCCATCAGACTAGATTTTAAAATACCCAACTAAATACATTCTACAAGAAAGATATTTTAAATACAGATACACTGAAAATTAAAAAGTTATAAAATCTATGCTATTCAAACAATCAGAAGAAAACTGGAGTGACTGTCTTAATTTCAGACAAAATAAACAAACCTCAAGAGAGGGAATATTACCAGATACATAAAGAAATGGTTATGATTAAAGGGTCAATTCATCAGAAAGACATAATGTATATGTGCTTTAAGTCAAACATACAATCAGAGTTGGAGTTTGTAACACTACTCCCTTAGTAATTAATAGAATAACAAACAATAAAATTAGTAAGGCTGTAGATGAGCAACACTGCCAACCATCTTGATTTCACTAATATTTATAAAAAATACCAAACTCAACAACTGCAGAATATACATTTTTTTGAAGTGTTCACAGGATATTCATCAAGATAGATTATTACCCTGGGACAGAAAAAAGTCTCAAAAAAATGCCAAATGATTGAAATCTTAGAGTATGTTCTCTTACAAAAACAGAATTAAATTAAAAGTCAACAAAAGTAAGATAATTAGAAAATCCCCAAATATTTGTAAATTAGGCAATATAATTCTAAATTACCCTAAGTGAATCAAAGAATAAATTATAAGAGAATTTTCAAATATTTTGAATTGAATTACAATAAAAAAAAATAAAAAATTTTGGTATTCACCTGAAGCACAGCTTAGCAGGAAGTTTATAGTTTTAAATGCTTATATTAGAAAAGAAAATTTATGATCAAAGTTTTTATATTAACGGTAGAAAAAAGGAGCAAATTAAACACAAATTAAGTAGATATAAGGAAATAATAAAGAGAAGTGTATAAAGAAATAAAATTTAAAAAATAACAAAGCCAAAATTCATTCTTGGTAAGATTAATAAAATGTATAACCCCAATGCAAGATGGTTTTACAAAAAAGAGAGAAAGAAAAAAAATTACCAATAACGGAAATGCAAAAGGTCTACATAGATCTTTCAGGCATTGTAGGGTAACAAGGGGATATTAAGAAAAACTTTATTTTACTAAATATGACAACTTAAATGAAAAATAAATTCCTTGGAATAAAATTTACCAAAGTGGACACAGAGTGATATAGAAAAGCTCAATAATTCTAGTATCTATCAAATAAATATTTAAAAATATTCCACTAGGGGCGCCTGGGTAGCTCAGTTGACTTTTGATTTCAGTTCAGGCATGATCCCTGGGTAGTGGACTTGAGCCCTATGCCGAGGTCTGTGCTGAAGGTAGAGCCTACTTCAGATACTCTCTTTCTCTCCCTCTGCCCCTCTCACCCATGCACTCTCTTTTTCTCTCTAAAATTAAATTAAAAAAAAAAATATATATATATATATATATATATATATATATATTCCACAAAAAACTAGTGAGTTCTACTGCACATTTAAACAATAACCAGCATAATCCTGATATTAGAAACTGACAAAGAAATTATAACATAAGAAGAGTAAAAAAAATATCCTTCACAAGTATAGACACAAAAAAGCCTCAGCAAACTAATTTAGTTAATTTAATCCAGCAACATATGAAAATAATAATACATCAGCACTAAGTGCAGTTAATCCAAGAAAAGCAAGGTTGGTTTAACATTTGAAAATCTATTTATATTATTCACCATATTAAAATAATAAAGAAGGACACATGCATAATCATCTCAGTAATGCAGAAAAAGTACTTGGCAAAATCTATCACCCATTCGTGCTATGTTTAAATTCAAGCAAATAAGAAATAGAAAGGAACTTCACCAAGTTAATAACGGACATTGTTCAAAAATCTGCGACTAATACTAATGGTGAACACTAAATGCTATCCCCCTAAGATCAAGAATTTAAGCAAGGATGTTTACTCACTAATTCTATTCAACATTATACTAAAATCCCTAGGCCATGCAATAAAGCAAAAAAAGGAAAGATATAAAGTCTGGAAAGGAATAATTGAAACTGTCTCTATTTGCATATGATGATTGTTTACATAGAAAATCACAAGAAATCCATTAAAAAACTACTAGAACCCATAAAGAGTTCATGAAAGTGCCAACACTAGTGGGTCAATATACAAAAATTAACAGTTTTACTCTACGGTAGTAACAAACAATTGGAAAATAAAATGTTTAAAATTCCATCTGCAATAATGTCAAAAACATCAAATAGCTGACAGTAAACCTAGTAATGAAAGAGGGGCTTCCATATGGAAAACTATTAAGTTCTGGCTTGAGAAATTAAAGAGGATCTAAATAAATGGAGATATTGTGTGTGTGTGTGAGTGTGTGTGTGTATATATACGTGTGTGTGTATATATATATATATATATATATATATATATACACACATATATATATACTGTTCATAGATTGGAAGACTTAATATTGTTAAGATGTTACATTCAATGAGATCTAAATCATAAAGCTTTTTTTTTTTTTTTTTAGAAATTGATGAACTGATTCTGAAGTGAAAATGCAAACAATCCAGAATAACAGCAACAAAAAATCTTGATTAAGAAGAAAGTTGGATTAGGGCACCTGGGTGGCTCAGTCAGTTAAGCATCCAACTCTTGGTTTCAGCTCAGGGTCATGATCTCATGGTTCGTGAGTTCAAGCCCTGCGTTGGGCTCTGCACTGCCGGCCGCAGCGTCTGCTTGGGATTCTGTCTCCTTCTCTTTCTGCCCTCCCCCACTGTCTGTCTGTCTGTCTCTCTCTCTCTCTCTCTCTCTCAAAAATAAATAAATACACATTAAAAAAAAAAAGAAGAAGAAAGTTGGATGAATTATATTATCTGACTTCAAGATACACTACAAAGCTCAAGTAATCAAGACAATGTACTGGTCACATAACAGTAGACAAACAGATCTATGGAATAGAATGGAGAGTCCAGAAATAGGCTCATACAGTTCATTATTTTCAACAAGCATGATAGAATTATATGTCCGTAGAAACAGCTAATTCCTGAAATGCCATACATATATTAGAGTCCCAGTAACAATTGCAGTAGGGTACTCTGAAAAGCAAGTTGTTGGACCAAAATTTTTAGCATTTCCCAAATTCAATGGATTCCATATTTGACAAGCAACAAAGCAAAAGCTTCCTCTTACATTGTGGATTAAGAATTCTTAAGTTCCAGGAAAAAAAAAAACAAACTGTTTTAAGAAAACCAAAATGTGAACATCCAAATATCCTCCCCTTGCAGTTGCTAGCCTCAGTCAAAACTCAGATGAAGTGACACCAATTCACCTTACCTTTTAATGGACACCAATTTAACTTCTGCACAAGCCTATCCCAGTGGTTTGAACTGGCCTATCCACTTAGGCCCAGGCTCCCTACCATTGTCCTTTTTGAGTTAAATACTCACTCACCTTTATTATTTTTTTTAACATTTTTTAATGTTTATTTATTTTTGAAGGAGAGAGACACAGAGCATGAGGGGGGAGAGGTGAAAGGAGAAGGAGACACAGAATCCGAAGCAAGCTCCAAGCTCTGAGCTGTCAGCACAGAGCCCGACAAGGGGCTCGAACCCACAAACTGTGAGATCATGACCTGAGCCAAAATCAGACACTGAACTGACTGAGCTACCCAGGTGCCCCTAAATACTCGTCTTAAAACTGAAAAAGTTACCTGCAGTTAAAGCTGAACTCATGCAGAAACATTCCTAATACTGTCAGTGTGCTGACTCCTTTGAGAGAATTATGTGGCCGGGGAAATAAATGAAACAGCAACACTATTTTTACTATCCTTGGTCTGTAAGGTCAGTCAGGGATACTACAAGGATCTAGTGAAGAAATTCTATATTACTCAAAAACTCAGAACAGTGATTTTAACAACGTATGCATTCAATACTACCCTATAAAATTACAAGCCTTAATTACTAAGAAACCTAAATGACCCATCCAGGAGTCTGACAGAGGAATTATCTCTGTGAAATAAGGAACTTTTAAGAGAATGAAAGTAGTCATGAAATAACATTCTAGAACGACAGCTGGGACAAAATTTACAATTACAAACAAAACAGGAAAAAAGGCACCTGATTATAAGAACTAAAGCCTTTAATGACAACTTCAAAGCAGTGTTTCATATTCTCTTATGGAATGTTGCCATCAATCACTACGCCTTGCTAATTGTCATGTAAAACTGTGTTCAATGGTAGACTATGAAAGCTTCTAAATTTCTTTGCCAGAAGGGTTTCAGAATCGTCCTGTCTGCTGACTCCCCCTTCAACCATAAGATTATTAATATAATCAATGGTTCTAATAATTAAGCACTACAAAGATTGTTTCCACAACTTAATGGGTTGACAATTGGATAGGCCTACCAATTTCAATATTTCTACATATAACGATGACTTACTCCCTCTTGAATTCATTTAACACCGTTTTACTGACTCCTCCTGTGATCCCTTCTACATTCCTGATGAATACTTTGCTTTTCAGGCTCCTCTTCTAATTCCTTAAGATTTATTCATATTCCCTAGTATTTGCCACTTTTCTTCTTCCCCTTTACATTCTCTCTAGATACTCCCATTCATATACCTATTTTCATTTTCATCACCTAAATGACTCCTAGTTCCCGATCTCTAGCCCTAGGCTCTAAAACCACATTCCCGCCTGTGAACCTACGAGACATCTCCACCGGAAAGCCGAAAAAGCATTTCAGATATATTGCTACGGCAAAAGCCATATTCATCTTCCCCTCCAAACTTGCTGCTTTTCCTCAGAACCAGTACTTCTACATCCAGTTGTAAACGTGACCCACCTGTCAGTGTGGGCTCCTCTCTCTACTACCTTCCTCCTCCCATAAACTAAGAACAGTCTGATCTCTTTGACAGGACAATAGGAGCTTCCGGTCATGGTCTCTACTTGGCTCTTCCAGCAAGATGGCACATAAATCGTGTGCATTCTACCAAATATGCATTTTTCCTTTACTACTGTGAGATTCTCTTCCTTACCTTACTCTGAAGTTTCCTAGTCTCTCAGACCTCAAGCATCTCTCTTCTTGGATCCTGAGAATTTGTTCACTGTTGTTTACTGGTGACAGAGATCAAAGTGACTTTGGTCTGGTAATAGGGAAAAATCCTTGCATGACTGCTTCTAAGTTAGTAGAGCAAATGAGACTACAAATAACTACAATGTTGCCTGCTAAGTACCAGGACGAAATAACCACAGGATGGTATGGCAGCAAAGGAGGCATACAATCACTGTGTTACCACTATCAGTTTTGCTTCGACTGAGCCTCCTAGATAAGCAGAAGTTCATCAGGTGGACCAGTTAGGTCAGAGAAAGGCATTAGATATCAAGGTACATTCTCATAACTGCTAGTGCCGTGCAGCAGATGGAAATGAAGGGGTGAGGTAGAAGGCTGAGAGATCACATTATGAAGACCTCAAAAAGGAAAGGTAACTAGCAGCCATATGGAGGACACCTTACAGAGGCCAGCTCAGAAGCCAGGAAACAATTAGGAGGCCTCTGCATTATGCCTCCCAAGAAACGACAGCCTTTACAAAGTAGTGGCAGTGAGACAGGACAGTTGGGTACAGAAGAAACACTCACCCTCGCTGGAGATACAAAGTAACACACATTTCATCTTCATAACCAGCCTAAGAGGTAATGTTCCCACTTTTACACAGGAGGACCTGAAACTCCTAGTATGTTACATGTTCAAGGTGACACAGCTCACAAGTAGGGGAGGCAGAGATTCAAACTCCAAGGATCCTGTTCCAAAGTAGCATAACGGGCCAGTAGCTCAAATGCATGTCCAAGCATAAATCAACAAATCACATTTTCACAACTAGTTCTCTATTCAACCTACCAGATTTAATTCCTAAATAAACTTCCTCTTCTCAGAGAGAAGCATAGCAAGTGTAGAGGAAGGAAATACACTCTAGCAAGCCTAGGGTTACGTATCATAAGATTTTAGTATTATGTATGGTATCTATAATTTTAGTAGTATATCCAAATTCTAAAGTTATTTTATGGATACAATTTAGTTACACATTCTCCCAACTAGTAATTTTGCATGGGTCACAAGGTTTAAAGGTAACTTATTCACCTGTAAAATCTCCACTCGGCCCACTTACAGTGCTGAGCATGTAGAAAACAAAGTATTGATCTAAAAATAAAACAAAGCGAAGATGTTTAAAATGACATCAATACTCTTCCTTAAGCAATATAGGCTTAAATGGGGAATAAAAGATTCAGTATTTTAAAATTCATTTGCCTAACAAACATGCTATATGTATGTTATAGAACATACATGTAGAAAGCTTTGAGAACTGCAGAACACCTCTAGTAACGGTGTTAAAAGCCAAGTGAAAGCAATGTTCCTTCAAGGTTTCCCTTTACTGTTCAGTGAGTGGATTTCTTATTGTTACTTTTCATTCAAAAAAATTATCTAAGGTTAGAAAAGACCAATTCCATATATATAATACACACAAAACCCAATATACCAATTTGAAGCCTATAAATGTTAATACAAGCAACAGGGAAGCCCTAAAGTTCTTTCATTTTCTTAACGCTTACAAAGGAGATGGTTCAAACTGCCTAACTTACTCCAGTGCTTTCTTATTTCAGAATTAAAGATTTATTTTAGACATTAAGAGGAACATGAGAAGATCTGCTGAACCGTTTTAGGTAAAAAAGCCTCCTACCCTCCATCTCAGGTATGTATTAACAGCAGCCATAGGGGCGCCTGGGTGACTCAGTCGGTTGAGCGGCCGACTTTGGCTCAGGTCATGATCTCACGGTTCGTGAGTTCAAGTCCCGTGTCAGGCTTTGTGCTGACAGCTCAAGGAGCCTGGAGCTGCTTCAGATTCTGTGTCTCCCTCTCTCTCTCTAGCCAACCCCCCCCCCCCCGTTTGCGTGCTCTTTCAAAAATGAATAAATGTTAAAAAAAATTTTTTTTAAATAGCAGCCATAAATAAAGTGCTGAGGCCAAATATGCAATACTAGCACCCCTGTGAACACTGCCAAAACTATAGTATAGATCCTCGAGTCTTGAGACAAAGATGGAAGACAGGTTTCAATTCACCTGTCAACTCCTACAGATTAAGAAGCTACCTCCAGTACAATGAGACTGGGGGATGCTTTGGCCAAAATAGATCATAAAAGTCCGCCATGGGCACAAGAGGTTACCCTTGATCTCAGCCTTATGCTGCAAGACTCTGTACTCAAAATATTTTTGTTTCTATTATGGATTATTTCATTATTGTTTCAAATCAGATAATGCATCCTCATGTGCAATATAATATGCAAAATCAAGGGAAAAGTTTTTTGGGGTGTTTTTGTTTTTTCTGCCATGTCTGACAAAACAAATAATAGACCCAATATTAGGGGCGCCTGAGTGGCTCATTTGGTTAAGTGTCTGACTTCGGCTCAGGTCATGATCTCACAGTTCGTGGTTCAAGCCCTGCATCGGACTCTGTGCTGACAGCACAGAGTCTCCTTGGGATTCTCTCTCTCTCTGCCCCTCCCCCACTCAGGCATTCTCTCTGAAAACAGGTAAATCTTTAAAAAAAAATAATAAACCTAATATTAGTTTTCTAGAAAACACTATCTCAGGGATGGTTTTGGTTAAAATAACTAGCGTTACATTTTTCAAATGCTCCTTTTATTCATCTGCAAAATTCAGTGTATATATATGTAATATATATGTATATACGTGTGTGTATACACACACACACATACTGTTTTAGGAGAAAATAGCATTTCAGCTTGGTGATTTAAGTAATGTCAACTACGTATGTTTATTTGTAAAACTTCCCATAGTGAAATGTTATAGTTACCTACAAACATTCATTTTTCACTATTTACAATTTGAATAATCATGGAATGTTTGTATAATGCAACCAGTTGTTATAGAAGAATCACACAAACAACGTAAATCTGATCCCAATCCTTTACAAATATGAAATTACTTTCACTGGGTTTTCAAACTGTCAAGTATAAACAGGATGATGAGGTCAGCAATACTTAAGATGAGGCACTTTAACAATTACCCAAAAAAGTATACAAAATGTCAAACAAAACTTGTTCTTAATCGTATCTCTAATTTCAGACGTGATTAATCTGAGATGCTCTATATTAAGGAATGTTATAAACTTTTATTTCTTGCACTTTCCCTACTCAGCTCAAGGCAATGTAATAACTATGAGTACATAAGATATATAGACATTACCACAGACCAGTTAATGTGCTTACATACAAAGGAACTAAACACTATCTAATGACACTGGGGTTTTAGAAAGTGACTGTTTTAACACAAAACTTCTGCATAATTTTTTCATAAACATGTATACATTGGTCTCCCAAAGGCAAAATGCTATCTGAACCATATTTCTAGACAAAAATGCCCTCAAAGGTATTAACTGAATCAAAATTAATAGTCTATGTACTCTTTTCAAACATTTGAATTTTTAATATTCAGAAGTTAAAATTAAAATTTAATTTTAAAAACAGAGAAATTAAAATATTAAATGTACCATACTTTCTAGATTAGTTTTAATACATAAAAAAAGTAGTATAACATGTTTTGTTTTGCTAGCCTTTTGTGAAACACCTTTCAAACGTATTATTTGGCCAATTCACTTACAACCTTCGATCCCATTCTCTGTATATTAACACACTTTTTTGTAGTTAATAAATACTTGATTAAAAACATTAATTCCTGTTGCTGCATGAACTCACAGTACTGTATTTTCCCCCATGGTCAGATTTCAACATACCTCTATTAGTAAAGAAAATGGCTGACTCAAATTTTTAAAGGTCATCCAGAAGGGATTAAAATCTGTGGTCCCATTAACAGTTTTAGGTGAGAACAGTTAAATCTCATTAAACTTATTTCTAGTAGGTTTTAACTTGAGCAATTTCTATGGCTCAGATACTCAAATGTTTAATAAACATGAGTTAGTACTCATTTTACCATACTTAGCTGTTCTAAGTCCATTTATCAAAATTACTTGCTGTGTGTGTACATGAGCACACATGTACTCCTTAATTCCCTAATAAAACAGTCTTGCTCCCCTATAGAAAGAAACTAGCTTTCAATCAATATACTAGCAGACACGTAAGTCCCTTCTAAAATCAGAAGTGTGCCAATTTTCAAATAAATGAAAAGAGAAAATACTTATTTAAAATGACAAAAATTAAGCTTGGCAAAAGTAGTGACTTTTATTTACAACTCCATGTATCAAGATTACAATAAAAACACTAGTGATACCATCCGAACAAAAGCAATGATTTATTGGTAATGGCAATGAAGGGAATATTGACAGTCTCTGGCGAGAATCAAGCAATTATCCAGGAGCTGTAGATCTGATTGCAATATGCTCTTCCAGTGTCTTTTGTACCTTAGTGGCTTTCTCCTTTTTTGCCAACTACCTAGAAAAACAAAAATAACTTTACATGTACATCTTATTCATTTAGAAGTATGTGTTATTTTCAAAATATTACTAACAGGTAATCATCTTTAAAACCTGGTATTAATTTTTGTCCCTCCATTTTATTTTGGCATGCAGTGTATTTTCATTGTTTGAAGCACACTGTGACCGTCCCTTTCCTCCCAGCCTCAAGGAATTAAAAATAAAACACATGCAGGCTATTTTGGTTTCCCACACTGTTTAAAGGAAAAGTAATGCAATTTTTCAAAACAAGGTTGACAGTTTAGAGAAGTTAATAAAAGGATGATGCTTTATGAGTGAACTATATTTGGCAACCTATTTTTAGGCAATTAGAAATCAAATGTCGATCACAAAATACTCTAGAATTAAAAGAGTATGCTAAACTTATGTCTGAATGCCCAAGATGACAGGTTTCTAGACTTTCTCTCAATATGTAGATTTGCAATGAAAACAGATTAAAAATGGCTAGTTTTGCCTAGTTTCTATTTTTAAAAAAACCCTGGCTGCCACAAATGTACTATAAAAAACATAAAGAATAAATCTTGTTTCTGTCAATTATTAGGAAAATTCTCTACTGGAGGGCCTACTTGCTACAAATGTGGAAGCATAAAAATGTAAGAATAAACTAGGTTTCTACCAACAGTGCTAGCAAACAAAACCTCTGTGGGAAAGTTCTACAACTAAGTTTTAAGCAAATAATTTACTTAAAACCTGTAATTTATCATTAGATAATGTATTCTCATAGCAGAAACGCCACTGAAGGAATGCAATTGCAAGCTATTGAGTATATATTTGTATACAAGATTTCTATGTACATTTATAAGTGTAATTTTCATATTTTAAATTGATTCTGTTCCAAACGGTAGTCTGAATCAAGCAAAATTCATAAAGGTCTTCTGTACATGCCTGGTCTAAAATGGAACATGGCTGGGTCAATGTCATTCATGAGAGAAGATTATAAAAACCCACTTCATTCTCAATCATATGATGTTAAACATGCTCTTTTCCTGACCTTGAGGAAAACCACTTTTATTACTTTAAAAGATCTCCTCTCTGATCTACAAAAACCATGTGTTAGCCTAAAAAGCCACAAAAATGCTAAAGAGACAGTCTCGTAAAAGTATGTGGATAAGAGTAAAAAAAATTCAGGGCCAAGGGGAGCCTTCTTAAGAAAGAAGGGGAGCTTGCACTATCTGTATCACAAATGAATTTAAGCATATAAACACTGAAAGCATTACTGATCATCATTATCACTGGGGAACACACAAAACACAGAGCTATTAGATTAAGCAAAAGAAAACAAAAACAACTAATATTAAAAATTAAAATTTTAGCAGATGTGATACAGTGGAAGACACAAATCTGCATACTGTTTCACAGGTTGATAACTCTCAACTTGCCAATGTGTATTCTCTGTAAAAAAGAAGAAATTCAGCATTCCAATATGGATTTTCTCACCCCAAAACATAAAGAAGCTCTTTTATTCATTTTTAAGTGTTTATATTACACCTCAAACAATAGTCTAGGTACATCAAAATTAGGTGTCGAAAATATTTATTCAGTAAAGAGTCCATTGATCTTCTATGTGAATAGTTTAACCCAGCCTAACATTCAGTCCATCTTTCAACGCCTTGAGCTCACTTGGGTTGGCAAAGCAGAGAACGTGCCCATAATTACCCAGCAAAAAGCCTTTGGGGCTACAGTTCCATTGGGTAAAGACAAGCAACCTATTATACTAATCAATATATTATGCTAGTACTAGTATAAAAGAAACATATGAAACTATTCTTATTTGATTTTCAAAATGATTCTACAGTTCCCAAAAAATAAAATTTAAACCTTAGATTGGATTAAAACAACCAACTACTAGTTAAGTCTGAAAGCATTACTAACAACATTTTATTGCAATATTATTTCTCAAAATGTAGTACAAAAATGAAATATGAGATAGGAGAAAGTAAAAAAAGTAAAAGTCAGGGGAGCAACATGGTATAATAATGAAATTAAAGCACCTAGTTGCAAGCCCAAAATAAAAACCAAAACAGAAGGCCAACAGAGCATGGCTAGAATAAGACTTGAAGAAAGAGATGGTTGAGGAAATCTAGGTAACAAGAAGGCTGATCCAGATGATGGAAGCTGTAGAAATCTTGCACCAACAATGGCGAGAACATGGGAAGGGTGAGAGCAGACAGGTGCTATATGGATGAGCAGAGAAGCAAGGAGGGGAGTAGGGTGAGATAAGGTCAATCTTTATATTACTTCATTTTTAAAAATCTTCTGTTTTTAGTTCATTTGAGTTGCATTAAAAAAGCTGAAAAATAAACAGACAGAAATGTTACAAAAATAGCTGATACGGTGAATGGCCAGTTTAGAAGTCTATTTTTATTACAGTGATAGAAAACCTTCTCTGCTTTTCACATGCACCTCATTCCCTAAGAAGCAGAAGCCCCTTCAATTTTGCTCATTTTGTCCGCTTATATGTTATTACTTTTGTATTAAAATAAAGCAATCCATGTATAGAGCATAGTTTAGTAAAGAAAATATCTACTTCCAATTAAGATGGCAAGCTTTTCATGCTGCAACACAAAAAATCCATTTACAACAACAAATAGCCCAAGTGCATATTATAATGTGTGTACAATGCCTATAATAGCCAAAAACAGACAAGTGGGAGATGTGTGCTAGTCTACAATATCCTACAAGTATAACCTTTAAAGTTGTAATAACATGCAAGGTGGTCTAAGATTTCTATCCAACATCCAAGATTCATCAGTATTACCTTAGCTTCTGTCATCTTAGGGACATAAGGAGAAGATCAATGACACTCTGAAAACTAAAATTATCTAGAAACAACTCACACAACATAAAAATGTAAACTGAAAATGCAAAACAATTCTATTTTATCATTCCTTAAACCATTTTATGTAGCTCTTTTCACTACACAAAGTATCAAAACGTTCCTCTCTGTGCTGATAAAAATACATGCCAAATCTATTTTGAAATTTTAAATTCTAATTACTATATGTAATCCCTTTGAAATTCAGACTGCCTAAACAAAGTCCTGCACCTTTCCATTTTCATGCCCAAATTCTTATTTTCCATTCTCCCTGGAGTGCCCACTGCTATCTTTTCCTCTATCCATATCTACTCCCAGTTTAGTTCAAGACCCTCTTCCTCCACAAAACATTCTCATTCCTTTCCTAGACATTCTTGGGAAAGAGGAAGTATCACTGGGCTAGGAAAGTATGAGACTATTCTGTACAGGAAGAGACTTGAACTTAAGCTTTGATTAATTTTGATTAACTTTTCAAATGTTCGTGCATTCTCCTTTAAGAATATAAACTCGCTATGACAGGGACTATGATCACACGTGGAGTAGTACTACATGGACAAGTACTATACCATGTATCTACCATTTCCTTTTCTAGAAACAAAAGTCACTTGCAATTTTTAGTAAGCGACTCATCAAGACAAAATCTAAAATGGCCAAATTTTATTGCAATTTTCCTACACTGATGTTGTCCTAGCATCATGCCAAAAGCACTGAAATATTAGCTTACTTTTGAGGAACAATTCAATGAATGACACAAGTCTCATTCAGAAACTATTAAAAGGAAATGTAATATTAATATACACAAATAAGAAAATCGTTCAACCAATTCAAATTTATCAAACATTAAAAGCAAGGGACAAACACCAAGAAAGGAGTCCATGACAGTATTAAATTATTCTCGAAGCGGTTCTCGGTGCAATCTAGGCTGATGGTCCCCGAGACCCTTTCAGGGAGTGTTCAAAGTCAACACTATTTTCAAAATAATGCTAAATTGTTATTTGCCTTCTTAACTCTCATTGTGTTACAAGCGTACAATGGAGTTTTCCAGAGGCTACATGACCTGTCGTGGCAAACCTGACTAAATGGAGAAATAGGCAGAGAATGAGAGGGGTCTATGAAGCCAGATGATAAAAAAATTTGTAAAGCAGAAAACAATGCTCTTCTTGCTAAATTGGTTTTTATTTTGGAAAATATGTAACTTAAAAATATTATATGTGTTAACACATAATGAGTTTATTATTTATAAATAAATAATTTTTAAATTTCTCAGTTTCAGTTTCTTAAAGGGTAAATATTAGATATAGCCTACATTAACAAAAGCTCTTTCTGGTCCTCAATAATACTTAATAGTGTAAAAGGGTCCTGACACCAAAAAGTTTGAGAACTACTGCTCTACAGTAACGTTAAATAAGGCTATAAGGTATTTAGCTAAATGAACACATAGCCAAATTACATAACAAACACAAATACTCTCAAGCAAGAAAAATCTAACACCTTTGCTAGCCTAAAGACAGTCCAAAACATGTAGTCTGGTAAGTCAAAAGAGAGAGAGAGAGAGAGGAACCAGGCTAGAAGGCATAGGAGAGGGAGGATATTAGGAAAGGGAGGATGTTAAAACCAAACAAGTGGAGACAGATTCTCAGATGGACAACTATTAATGCACATTAGAAAACTTGACTGAAGGGCAGGCTGGTAAGAAGATGGTCAAGATGGAGCAGTGGTTACTTATAGAAAAAAACAGAAATCAAATAGCATGAGCTGAGGTGAAAAGCAGGGAACCTGAACTGAATTAATGGTATGAGGAAATAATATGGCTTAGAGTAGATCTTACGAAGGAATTAAGCTAAAAACAAACTATGCAAGGCAGTTAAAGCCAAATCCAATGGCATTTAATCCAAACAGGCAAAGTAACAAAGCAGGCAGCCAAAATGTCTTTGGTGCTCACACATTTTCCCAGTACAGCGTATCTCATATCATAAAATGTAGATGTTTAATCTCATCTCTGCTTCTTCTGACCTGTCATTACACATATGTCAAACATCTGACACGACAGGTCTAAGTACATAAGTGTCCTACAGCTCCCAAAAGTTAATTATGTTATGAGATAGGAAGATATAGTAGTCGAAAATGACCAGTTAAAAGATCTATGGTCAAGGTTATCAATTTTGTAAAAACGGCATACAATTTTATAAGCTTATCCACAATGACGCAGTTTCATGAATTTTTCTGTAACTGAATTAAAATTAGATCTGTAGATCCCATCAAAAAGAATAAGAGTTTTCAGGGTGCCCCATGGCTTCAGGTCCCCAATCACGAGTCGAAATCGTTCAGCAGAACACCTCTTCCTCCAGGCACTGGCAGTCCTGGGGAAACCTCCTGTCATATAACGACCTCCTTACACTCACTTCCCCTTCTAGACGGCTGCCAAGGATCCATCGGAAACACAGTGATACCTCCATCTCCTGTGCTGCTGCACTTAATCTGTGTACGGCTACGGGGTTCTGTTCTGATCAAGCTCTCGGTGGCACTGCCCTGATCTGTGGTTGTAAGATCTTAGGAGTCACCCTAAGGAAGCAAGTAGCAGCAGTTCCACGAATGTACAAAATGTTCTCATTCCTAAGAGTCCCATACATGTTCCAAATTCTTTGCAAACCTTAGGACTGCGTTCACAAAATAAAACAAAAACATACACACATACATACATATACAATCTGCCTGTTCACTGAAAATTTATTTGCTTATGCAACGTGGTCTTCAGCGCACAGGTTTAAAAGCATCCCAGTGTAGTAAAACTTTTTGATTAAAATTATTCACGTGATTTTAAATGTTTTCATCAGAAACTATATAATCAAAATCTTAATATCAGCAAAATTCTCAAAAATTCACTTATAATAATGATTTTAACTTACTCCTATTTTGACATTATTCCTAACTACTTTCTATAACCAAACATTTATTTAGTTTGGTTTAGGTTTAAATTAATTTCCTTTTATTTATCTTTTACTTCATTACAGTTAGGGATCTTAATATGAAGTATGGCTGATACACAATGTTATATTAGATTCAACAGTTCTGTACAGTATGCTATGTTCAGGAAATATTTTCACCCTCTTATTTGGATACCATTTACTAATACATACTGTATCAGTAGGACTTAATTTTATTAGAAATATCCTTTAGTTAGATATCAAAAATGTGATTAGAAGAACCTACTGTTCTAGTTTAACCCCAAATATCATGACATGGTATGATTTTCATCTTAATGAAATTATTTCTTTAAAATTATATTTTTACTTTCCCTAAATACCAATTAAATAAACTTACTCGTTTGAAGTCATTCATATTTGTTGCCTGGACTGGTGTACCAATAAAAGTAAAATATGAAATTCTTGTTGTTTCCTCTTCACCTTGATTGGACTGAACAAATATCTACCCCCAACCAAAAAAAAAAAAAAAAAAAAAAGATTTTTTATATTAATGATTGCAATCCTTTTTTCATATACATGCTTTAAATTTAACTGGTTTTGTTAGATTATTAATAAAAATACCTCCCACTCTTGGAAGGACTAATCCAAACTACACTTAGACTACTACTCCTGTGGGACTACGAATTCCACTGTTTGCCCTGCTGGCCTCACCTTCTCCAGGATGTCACAGCAAGACACCCACATATAGAAGTTCCTGATAAGTTAAGTTAGTGTCATGGTGTGGAGGAGTCACACTTAAACTCTTTAGAGAGAATGATGAAAGAGTATGAAATTCATTACAGAGGACAGACTGCTGTTGAAATTTTATGAAAATTAGTTTCTGACTGAGGAAAGTCTCTGCAGCTATTTTCTGATACTCATCCATTCATTCTATTTCCTAAAATATTAAAAGAAAAAATATTGGAAATCTGCTCCTAAAATTACACTATATTATAGCCTGCATATTTTATTAAGCTTGACTCTTTACATTTTTTAATTAATTTATTTGAGAGAGAGAGAGAGAGAGAGAGCAAGGGAGGGGCAGAGAGAGAGGGAAATCCCAAGCAGGCTCCGTGCTGTCAGCACAGAGCCCGACACGGGGCTCAAACTCACGAATCGTGAGATCATGACATGGGCCAAAATCCAGAGTTGGCTGCTTAACCAACTGAGCCACCAGGCACCCCGACTCTTTATACTTTCTATTTAAAAACTCCCTTCAGCATGATAGTAGACAGCAGCTTTACTCAGATCCTTTTTCAACTTTGTCAATATATTGGATTTTCTTTGTGTGTGTGTGTGTGTGTGTGTGTGTGTGTGTGTGTGTGTGTGTTTGAATGGCTAAGCTGGAGTTTTTTTCTTTTTTTTCTAAATATAACTTATTGTCAAGTTATCTAACATACAGTGTACACAGTGTGCTCTTCGTTTCAGGAGTAGATTCCCATGATTCACTGCTTACATACAACACCAGTGCTCATCCCAATAAGTGCCCTCCCTCAATGCCCATCACTGCCACTCATTTTCCCCTCTCTCCTCACCACCCCCATCAACCCTCAGTCTGTTCTCCATATTTAAGAGTTTTTTATGGTTTGCCTCCCTCTCTGTTTGAAATTATTTTCTCCCCTTCCTTTCTCCATGGTCTTCTGTTAAGTTTCTCAAATTCCACATGAGTGAAAACATGATAACTTTCTCTGACGTATTTCACTTAGCATGATACCCTCCAGTTCCATCCACGTTGTTGCAAATGAAGATTTCATTCTTTCTCATTGCCAAGTAGTATTTTTTTAAAAAACACATTACTCTAGATGCCGTCTACTTAAGAATATTGCCTCTCTAGGTACACCTAGGTAGCTCAGTCAATTTAGCATCTGACTCTTGATTTCGGCTCATCATGACCTCATGGTTCATGGAGACTGAGCCCCGTGTCGGTCTCTGTGCTAACAGCATAGAGCCTGCTTAGGATTCTCTCCCCACCCCCCTTTCTGCTCTTCCCCTGCTCACACACAGGTGTGGGTTCTCTCTCTAAAATAAATAAATAAAACATTAAAAAAAGGAAAAGAATTTTGCCTCTCTTGATTTAGACAACATATTTCTTTCATTCTCTGATGGAATTAATCAGTTTTTGGTATTTATAGGCAAGCAGAGATTCATCTCAAACCAAGCTTATCAATTAAAAATTCCAAGACTATAGGGGCACCTGGGTGGCTCAGTTGGTTGAGCATCTGACTTTGACTCAGGTCATGAGCTCAACTTAATGAGTTTGGGCCCCACATCGGGCTCTGTGCTGTCTGTGCAGAGCCTGCTTCGAGTCCTCTGTCGCCCTGTCTCTGCCCTTCCCCCACTTGTGTTCTCGCTCAAAAACAAATAAATGTTTAAAAAAAAAAATTCCAAGACTAAAATAGGTAAACTATTAAACCAGCTCTCCATTTACTTGTAATGCTCTTTGAATCTTATAAGGCACAACAGTTCATATTCACTGCTTTTAAAATTCATCTTACTTTAGCCTTTCCAATCAAAACTGTCATTTTGATTTCAATTTCATCACCAAAAAACTGATAAGCATGTCTGATTGAGATAGGACACAGTACATAAAGACTTGAGCCTATCACAAGATAACTATGTATAGCGATTCTCAATGACAGAGATTAGGTTGGGATGTTTGGGTTGAAAGGGCTTTTCCAATAAACAAATGCCTCCCTTCTATCACTAAATAAAGCAACAGGTATTGTATTAATGGTACAAATGTAGGTCAGGAAAATATCTGATAACCAATATTCTAGTTTAATATAATCATTTTCTTCGATTTCATTTGAATAAAATATTCCAAATATTGAAATCTCAATGATAATCCTTCCTTCATCTTACTACTAAGAACATTCTGTGAAACTCCAGTGAAAACCTCCTAAAATGAACACATTATAGCATTCTTCTAATTTACAAAAACCAGAATCATTTCATTAAATCAAGAAAATTACATTAATTTGGCCCGACTTGCTCTCAGTGACTCTGTGCTGGTTCCCACTGTTTTTATAGGTATTCATTCCACTATTCTCCTTTAACCCTCCTACTCCCTGCTCTGAAAGACTGGGCTGGGAGGGAGAAGGAGGTGGCTGGGAGAACATATGCTGGGTTTCGTTACAATAATTCACAAAAGAATTAATAACTGCTAAGAAGCAGTTGACTTAATGTAAATTAAGGTAATGTAAAAGTATCTTTTTAAAAAATCATCTGTATTGAGATCATGACCACTACACTATTAAAAACTGTATGTTCTAGAAAAGTAAATTGGATTTTACAACTGAATCATCACTCATTACCAGGTATGAAAGATTATGTACAAATATCTTCAGTTTAAGTCTAAATGGTCTATAACAAACTTTTAATAAGAACTGCCAAATATACAAAGTAACTGACATATTCACAAATTAAAAAAAAAAAAAAAATCAACCTGTCCTTCCTTTTCAGAACACACAGATAAATTAAAAGAAGAAAATTTAATTAGCTCAATTATATTACTCATTTCAAATTTTTTCACTCATTTCAAATCAAGAGGACAAAAAACTACCTTCAAGGATCATTTAGAATCACCCAGGATAGTGAAGATAGCATGAACTGTCACCCAAACACCCATTAAATATAGTTCAAATACTACTTACAGTTACACTGTTAACATTCTGAAATTTAACGTAACGAAGTGGGACAATACCATCTTCTTTAATATCATCCTCTGTTAGTTCCAGAGCTTGAGTTGGTTCACTTCTTTCTGCTTCTTCAAAATCCATAGATCGGGGTAGATTGATAAAAATTTTTACATATTTAGGACCCTGACCTATAAAATGGTAGAATAAAATTAAATGTAAAACCAAACTTGCAATACTGTCTTCGTTTCACCATTACGTTCAGTCTATACAACCGCATACACATTCAAATATAAGCACATACCTACACGCATCTTCAGGAATTTTAAGAAATTCTGAGTATTTTCACACTTTTTTTTTTTTTAATAGACATTTACTAGTGTATTCTTGGCCTGCTAGCCTTATACTAAGAACTGAGAATATTAGATTGAAACACACATGCACAATATGCATACACATATACATTCACAGACTTCTTGACCTCAACTGTAAAAGACACTCTGTAACAATGCAACACTACTAATGAGGAGACGCAGGGAAGGCGGAAAGAGTCTGACAATGCACGCAGGTTAACAAAAAGTTTCATAAAAGGAATTAACATCTGAGCTGGGTCTTGCAGTTGCCAACAATTGGTACATTTGTTATTTAGGAGAAGAGCATTACCAGTGACAACATTTAGCTAAAAGGAAATTAATTCTACAAATTGCCAAATTTCATCTTAGGGATTAAGATGTGCTGAGTGGTTAGATCACATTTATAGGATGTCTTAGTCCCTTTAACCTCAGGGTATAATCCAAAACTCATTACTTCGTGGCTAGTTAAGGAATCTTAACATATTCATATTGCTTACTCATCTCTATAGCAACTGCTTTCACAAATACTGAGTATTTCCAGAAGATATAATTTTATTAATGAAAAATACTAATACATAATCATTTAAAATAACAAATGAGAAGGGAATGCTATCTGATAAACAGGGTGCCTACTGTTTCTCCCAATTAAAAAGAAAACAGAAAAAAAGTCCTAGTCCCCAAGATTCCCCTCCCAAAAAAATCAATTAAGAACAGGAAAAAGAGGGAGCATAAATAAGGAAAATTCTTTATTTAATAAAAAGAGAAATGCCAAGTCTGTACAATCATGTTTACAGTATCATAATATATAAAGAAGATGAAACTACTAATAGGTCACAAACAGGAAGATACAGAACCTTAGTTTTATCGTCTGTAATAGGAGGAGTGTGAAATAAATTTCTCCCAGTTGTGATCCCGAAAAATGGCTACTTCGAAACTGGAGTTTCAGAACAAGAATTGGAAGAGTTCCTTTGTTTTCAGATTAAGAGGGGAACTTAAATTCTAAAATAAAAAATTTTAGAAAGAAGGTAAAATTTGTCGTTTCATCAGTTCCTAATAATCTTACCTTATTTGCACATTCATTTGTCCCCTTGCTTTGTTCCAGAAACAATTTCACTCTTTCCCAACACAAGGAATATCTACCTCTATTATTTCATTAGTTTTAAAAATGCGCTGACAGATCCACAGAGCAGAAAGTTAAAGGGCTACCCACTACTCACCATTATCTGGCCCTTGAAATTTCATTGAATAAAGCTTAACAGGTTGATTAAATGCCACAGTAATGAGAAGCTGTGAAGAAAATAACAAGTTTTATTTTAAAAGGGCTCTTGAACACCTTGAATATACACAACAGCTAAGTAGAGTTAAAATGATTAATTCAAAGGCAGAAAATATTTAACTCATTTCACAAAACCAATGTAATATTAAAAAATCAGTAAATTGAAAGTAATTTAATTAGACTGACATTTGAGAAATACAATCATCTATTATTCACATACGGGAATGATGACAAAACTTAAAGGAATAAACTAAACTAAAAACATGCGTAAGGGGAGATCCTTGCTGGCTCAGCGGATCATGTGATTGATTTAGGGGTTGTGAGTTCGAGCCCCACCTTGGCTGTAGAGCCTATAAAAAAGGAGGGGGTGGGTAATGCCTAAGATCCTAAGGTCTTGTAACCTGTAAACTGGCAAGCATTTTGCCTTCCAAAAAATTAAACAAAATCCCCAAAGTAAAATAAAATTAAAGTATATATTTTAGAATATAAGCTGAACATTTTGTAGGATGGTTTTTCAATCATGTACCCACATCATCTGATAATATGAAGACACTGCACAGATGATGTGAAGAAACTAGCTCTCAAATGCACTGTGCATGATCCAAAACTCAGAAGAGTAAGACTTTTAATAGCTCTATGGTAACCTCCAGACCTCCATCCTAAACTTAATCTGGCTAACTGAATCTAGAAGGCCACATAAGGGAACCGGGATAGGAAACATTGTCAGGATGCCGATCTCTAAGAAACCATGAGTCATTTGCTCGGTCTTCTTTCCAGCTAAAATTGTGTATGATGTACGTATCTCTGCTTCTACCCTAGGAGGAAGATTTTCCTGGCAGGAAGATTTCAGGGAAGCTGTGGTCAGTTCTGCTGATATGCATCATCACATTATATTCAGGGCACCATTTACAAGGAACACAATAGTGAACAATATTCTTAAAGCTGTTCAGTAAGGCAGCTGTAGTGGGAGGCAAGATTGAATTTGGATTTATGATTTCAGGATCATTGTGGTCTGTGTGCCTAAGAAAACACCCAGACCATTTCCTCTGGTTATATAAATACTTCTTATACTTGACCTGTAATAGTGTGTCAAAAAATAATAAACATGACATATTTAGAGACTTGAACCACAGGTGAGGAGGAGATGAGAATGGAAAGCTAGAAACAGATCAAGAATCTTGAATCTTTTCCTGAAAACTGTGAAGAAGAATCATGTAAATCTTTTGAGAAAGAATGGCATGATCAGATTTCTGTTTTAGAAGAATAACTTTTGGGGATTCCTGCATGGCTCAGCCAGTTAAGAGTCTGACTCTAATAATTTTTTTTTTATGTTTATTTATTTTTGGGAGACAGGGAGACAGAGTGGGGGAGGGGCATAGAGAGAGGGAGACACAGAATCTGAAGCAGGCTCCAGGCTCTGAGCTGTCAGCACAGAGCCCGAAGCTTGACTCAAACCCACAAAGCCTGGGATCAGGACCTGGGCCGAAGTCACTCAACTGACTGAGCCACCCACGTGCCCCAAGAGTCTGACTCTTGATTTCAGCTCAGGTATTAATCTCAGGGTCGTGAGTTCAAGCCCTTCATTGGGCTCAACACTGGGTGTGAAGCCTACTTTAAAAAAAAAAGAACTTTTGTGAACATGTAGAAGATGAACTGGAATGGGGGACAAAGCAGAGACAACAGATTAGAAAGTAAATTAAGGGAGTGCCTGCGTGAGTCAGCCAGTTAAGCGTCTGATTCTTGATTTTGGATGAGGTCATGATTTCACGGTTCATGGGATCGAGCCCCATGTCGGGCTCTGCACTGACAGCATGGAGCCCGCTTGGGATTCTCCCTCCTTTCTCTCCCTTTCTCTCTCTCTCTGCCCCTCCCCCACTCGTGCATGAGTGCTTTCTAAAAACAAATGAACATTAAAAAAGGAAAGAAAATTAAGGAAAATAACAGTCAAGATGAACAGTCAAGTAATGATGGCTTGATCAAGGCAGGACTACACTACTTCCTCTGTGATGACAATGCAGGGAAGTATAGGGAAGTACGATACAGGTTTACAGCTGGGAATGAGGACCGGACATATAGGGAGTACTCATCTAATTATTCTCTCTTTCTCAGATACAGACTCATCTGGGTGGGTAAAAAATAGGGAAGACAGGGAGCGCCTGGGTGGCTCAGTCGGTTGGGCGACCGACTTCGGCTCAGGTCATGATCGGGGTCCGTGAGTTCGAGCCCCGCATCGGGCTCTGTGCTGACAGCTCAGAGCCTGGAGCCTGTTTCAGATTCTGTGTCTCCCTCTCTCTCTGACCCTCCCCCATTCATGCTCTCTCTCTGTCTCAAAAATAAATAAATGTAAAAAAAAAAAAAAAAAAAATAGGGAAGACAGGTCTAGAATGAACAAAAGGATTTAAGAACGGTCAAAGCTCAGCTCAACTCAACTCAGCAGTCGGGCCAATCCAAGAATTCTAAGATTCTGTATAATGACCTTGGCAGCTTGTACAGAACAGAGTAAGGAGGTGGGTCTATATCGCCAAAGAAACTGAAACTTAAAAAAAGGAAAAGAAGTGGTCATCTGGGAAGGAGAAACATAAAACCATGAGATGGAAACATGATAAAGAACCCAGAACAGGCATAAACACTGATGATCCCTATAAGCTTTAACTGGGAAGTATTCAATTACCTGCTCATCACAATCAGATTCCAAGAAGGTCGTATCTTTTCGTAAACAGTTGTCAAATCCATGCTCGTCACTTTCGTTAAGACATTCACAGCCAGCTTTGTTAATAAAAGGCATTAAATCCATCTGAAAAAATTAAATCAAGACTTTAGGCAAAGGATTTCGATTTGGTTTAACAATCTTCATCAGAAACGTAAATACATGATTTTCTCTAGGTTAGACAACTTTAAAAAAAACTTCTCTTTTAAGATAGCTACTAAAACTTTTATAATAAGGCTTTCATTTGAATTTCTGACTGAGACCTATCACTATGAAAGCCAAATCTAGGCTTTGCCCACTTGACAAAGTATCAAAAACCAAGTCTTTAACACTAAGATTATAAAATGTTGACATTTTTTGCTAACAGTGTTTTGCAGTGGAAAATATACAAATTAAAATATCTGTTAAGATCCAAAGGAAGCCTACCTCCCTCTTCTAGTGGTCATGTGCTCTTTAAACCTACATCCATAAAGAGTTTACATTTGAGATGAATAACAAATAAGGATTAAAACATTTTTTATTATGGAAAATTTCAAACATGTATAAATAGAATACTACAGTGAACCTCAGGTAGTCAGTCTTTAATAATCCCAGCTACAATAATCAGCTCATGGCCACTCTTGTTTCACCTTTCCCCTGCAAGCAGTCCCTACCCTCCTGTTTTCAAATAAATCCTAGACATTTCTTCATTTCATTCATGAACATTTCAGTGTGTTCATGAGCATTTCTGAGAGATAAGGGCTCTTTAAAAAAAATTCTCAATATTATTATCACAACTGAAACAATGAGTAATACTTTAGTGATCAGCAAATATCTGTGTCCAAATTTCTTGGTCCTATAAATGTTTTACAGTTGAACTGTTAGACTCAAAACAGGACTCCAAACAAAGTATGCCATATTTGGTTAATGTCTCTCAACTCCTTTAATCTATGGTCATCTAGTGCCTATGGATTTCTAATATTTCGGATTTTGCTGATCGCTTCCCTGTGGTATTTAACATCTTTCTGTCTCCTGTGTACGTGTTGGTTAATACTTCCAACACACGGCCAGAGCAGTGACTGTGGGCATCCTTGCATGGTCTCTGACTTTAGCAGGAGTGCCTCTAATGCTCTCTCATTTAGATTTTACGGACGGTTTTAAAAATAAATGGGTACTGAATTCTGTCAAATGCCTTTTCTCCGTATTAGGAGATTACAACTTTTCTCCTTTAGATTGCTGGATTTTGTTTACTAATATTTTAAGAGTTTTACAATTGGTCCTAATTGGAACTGGTCAGTGGCTTTTTTGTTTTTGTTTTGTTTTGGTGCACATTTTGTCAGATTCTGGGATCAAGGTCATATTTACTTCAAAAAGAAATTTAGAAAGTTTTCTCTCTTTTTATATGGTCTTAAGTAGTTTGGAATAACACTAGACTATCTGATCTTAAGATCTGGTAGAACTTCCCTGTGAAGTCATCTTGCCCTTTATGGTACAGGTCTTCAACTATTTTCTCCACTTCCTCTATGGTGACTGGTCTATTTAGGAGTTCTGCTTCTAGTGGAGTTGATTTTGATAAACTATTTTTCTAGAAAAACATCCATTTAATCTACTAAACAAGGACTAATTTTAAGTTTACCAAGTATTTTAGATTATCAGTTAATTGCATATTCACCTTTCTATCATAAAGAGTATTATATTTTGTATACAGAGGATACTAATACATGTATGTATCATTCTAAAGAAAACTTTTTTACATGTCAAATAATTAGCAACATAATTATCAATAATTAGAATAGATCCTTAATTATTCATGGAGGGGCCTAAATGCTTTTAAAGCCAAAATGCTACTTTGAATTATATTAAATGTTATATTGCATTAGATGTTGAACATATTATTCAGGGTATCATACCATAGCCAATTTAAAAACAGTGGGGGTTGGTGTGCTGGCACTATAAAGCAAAGTTCTACTATTACAGAATCACTTTGAACTTTAAGTTGAACATTTCCCTTGAAAGGACAGTTCTAACAAAATCTTTAAACACTTATGTCTTCCATCCTACCAAGATGCCTCTTCAATACTGTATCTAGGACTATGATCCCAGGCATGAAGACAACACTGAAATCATGCTTGCAATATCTTAGTGATGAAAAATAAATAGGTGATTTACCTGAAGTTGTTTTTATATTTATCGTGGGGCACACAAAACAAGTTATCACACTCAAACAGTTGCATTAAAGTGCTTTGCTACACAACACTGTCTAGGACAAATTGGCATTATATCTGACTTAACTGCAAATTGACACATTCCAGAAATACGCAACTGGAAATAAATATCAGTACCTATGTAATCAACTTGCCAATGAGGAAAGAATAATGAGAAAACAATCAGACAAATCCAGATTGTGGGACAGTCTATAAGACAGATGGTCTCAACCTACGGTGTACAATAAGATAGCCATTAGCCACATGTGATAATTTAAAATTAAATTAATTAAAAGCAGATAAAACTCAAAATTCAGTCCTTCAGTTGCACTAGTCACATAACAAATGCCTAATAGCCACATGCATCTAGTGGCTACTAGATTAGACTGGTGCTGGTTTAAACTTTCAAAAAAGGTAGTCATGAAAGGAAAAAAGAGCAGACAGAAGTTTCTAGAACACCAAAGAAAAACAACTTAACTGCAATGTATGATCCTTGACTTGATCCTAGGTGGGGGAAAACAGTTATAAAGGGTATTTTGGAGATAATTTTAAAAATGTGAATGTAGGCTGTAAATACTAGAGATACTGTAAACCATTGCTAAATTTCTTAGGAGTGTTAATAGTATCATGGTTATGTAAAAGAATGTTCTTGTTCTTAGAAGCTACCTGCTCAAATATTTAGAGATGAACCATCATGATGTCTATACCTTACTTTTTAAATGACTCTGCCAAGCGATAAAAGTAGATAAACACCTATCAAGAAAGCAAAACTAGGGGCGCTTGGGTAGCTCAGTTGGTTAAGCATGGGACTCTTGATTTCAGCTCAGGTCATGATCTCACGGTTCGTGGGATCAAGCGCTACATTGGGCCCTGCACTGACAGCGTGGAGCCTACTTGAGATTCTCTCTCTACTTCTCCTCACTCTACCCCCCAGCCCGCCACTGCCAAGAAAGCAAAAGTAGCAAAATATTCACAACTGATGAACATAGGTGAATGGTATATATGTTTGTTATACTATTCCGTCAATAGTAGAACATTTTTTATGTTCTTTTGTTTGTTTGTTTTTTTACAGGGGAGAAAATCTAACACAAGACACACAGAAAGTTAGAAAACCCTTTCCGTGCTTCCAATTTTGGTTAAACAAAGATCTGTCTTACTACACAGATGAGGGTCATTTAAGGTTTCATTTCATTTTGTTGAATGATGACAAAATTTGTACACTGAAATCTATAGTTCAGTGGTCAGAATACTGAAATACACTAAAAAGCCTCAAGATTCAGAACATTATGCAAATCCAAGTTCAATCCCAGAGTGCCTAGAATTCAAACTTGTGGAGAGGAAGACTTATTGATAGCCCTATGGCTATGAAGCAATACTAGGTATTCTTAACGAATATGAAAGAAAAAAAGATAGAATGATTTAAATTTTCCTAATTTAAATTTAAATATCCCAATGCTTCCATAAACATTTTATAAACTAGAAGTCATTATATTTACAAAAACACTGTCTTATTTCTGAATAAGAACTATTACCATTCTTAACCTACATCTATTGCAATATTTCAAACTCCTCTAAAAGAGATACATGTATCTCTCATACTCTGGCCTCAATCAAATTTGGAATTCCAAAACTAGGATGTATAAAATCAGTAACTATATAGTCTCTTTGTGTGAAAAGATAACTGAAAGTCTTTAAAACCAAAATTTTATTTAAAAACTGGCAACACAACTATATGCTAACTGAGATATAAATTTTTAAAAATTATTTTAAAAATCCAATTAAAACCTTTTTTAGCTTAAAAAAACTGGCAATACATTTTTGCAATGCTTATACTTAAATCTGCTTAAGACACAGGCTTTCATTCACTGATTCTTCCTCCTGTTAAGTGGCTATTTGTGCTGTGAGAATGATGACATTCTTAGAAACACATTACCGATCTTACATAATAACTTTGTAGACATAATAGTTCAAAACTTTTAATGTCTTGATTGACACCAGATGGAAAAAATGAAAACGTTTTTAATAGCTTCTCACAGTGCATTCATAACATGTGCATGAAAACGGAATTTTTTAAAATTTCTTAAAACTTAAGTTTTTCCTGCTTAATTCCTACCTGAGGCCAAAACACTGATATCACGCTTAGCTGATGTGTAAATAAGTAGCCCTCTAGCTAAGCAGCAGGACTGTTCCGCTCTCATTAAGACTTTTTCATGCAAAAACCCTTCACAAACAACAGGGAAAAAAATACAAAGATGTAAACAAATCAGTTTACGGGTCAAATTAATTTCCAAAATTTTCCAAAAGGTGTCACAACCCTGACTTACACAACATGTTCATACTTTCCAACTGGGTATCACAATTTCAAATGATTACATAACAGTTCTGTTTTAAACAGATACTAACTGCGCCTCCCTAACTTCAAGTAATTAATGCCAGTACCACACGTTAAAGACACTTTTTGAAGATACAACCCCCACCCCGACACTCAAAGAAAAAATCTCTTGTATTTATCTAACTATAGAGTCTCCTTATTCAGTATAAATTTAAGAGACTTACAGAAAGGACTTGTTGTCCGTGATACACATTCTTTCATATATTAGCTTTAACTTGAGGTAACAATTATTTTTTTTTTAAGTTCATTTTTGATCTGCCAATACCATTAACTTTAAAAAAGAAAAATTAGGAAAGATACATACAAATATATATTTTGGTATGCAGGATTAACCAAGTTGCATTAACAAGTCAGCTACTACAAAGTGAATTTCTGAATTTTGGTTCCTTCCTGAATAGCTCTCAAATGATAGATACTGAATTATAAAATGTTATTATGTATAATTTTCAAACACTTTTGTGTTCCTAAGTCTTCAAGTTATTATTTGAGTAATAATTCTTAAAACTCAGAAAAACATACCTAATGGTAAGATCACACATGATCCTAAAATAACTAGATTTTTGTAACAGAAAAAAGAGGCGCCAGAAAAGAGGGGATACATGTAAAAAGACAGAGAAAACTATAGGGAATTTTAGGAAAGGGAGTTCAGCATAAAATGGTCACACATTAAAATTTACATGTCATTTTACACAACTGTTGAAAAATGGAAAATTTTTCCAATGCACATTTCTTCACATTTTGGGGAGGGGGAAATACATAAATATGTAATTTTAAAAGTACACATAAATAAAACATATACATTATATACAATAATAAAATCGAAATTAAATGTATGTATATAAATATACATTAAAAATGAGTGAATGTTTAAAACTGGCTATTAAGACAATTCAGAAAACATATTAAAAAAAAAACAAGTGGCAAAAAAGATTAGCAGAGCAAATTTAGGAAAAATTGTTTTTGATGAGGGCTTAAGGTGATAATATATACAACAGAGACAAAAACCCAAGTCAGCTAATGAAGTTACTTTTAAAGTTCTTATCTGAAAGTATTCTTAACCAGCAAAAGATAACAGTTAACTTCACTTTAACCAAACAGTGACAAAAGATACATCATGATTTCACTTTTAAGTCTACCTACATAGCCTTTTGGAATATCTGTGTCCTCATTGCTTCCAGGGTCATTTTCTAAGTGCTGCTTGATTTTTTCTTCTAATCCAACAGCATCTGCTCCTTGATACTGATCAATTCTCACTTTGTTTCGAAAAAACAGAAATGTAGGTGTTGCTGATATATTGTTGGTGGCAGCTGTTCCCTAGAATTGGCAAGTTAGATGACGTTAATGAATTAAAAGTAATCATTTTTAAACCACTTAGAATATTCATTCTACATCTCTATAGAAGTTAAATATCACAAGCATAAGCAAAAATCACATAAAATAACACATGCCCAACTGTTATTTAAGAAAAAGCAGGCCTGTTACTGAGGGCACAACTACATGACCCTTACATTCCCAATGAAGAACCTCCATTTTAAATCAGTTTTAGTATTAAAGACTTCACCCAACCAGCAGAATAGCTTCCAATACAGAAATTATGCTTTACGACACCAGCTAGCTCTCTCATAAGCACATGCTATTTCTTAAGTGGCGAAACCAAAGAGGGTATTGATCAGTCAACACAAAGCAGGGCTCCTAGGAAAAAGTACAGATCTGAAAAACAGCAGCCCATCTCTCCATGAATATGAAGTACCAGCCTCACCCAACTCTACTCATAGAAATGACTTCTGGCCTCCCTCACTGCAACATCTACCTTTTAAAATTCTGCTCCATCTCCACAATATTATAAAACTAAGTAGCAAGCAAATGGGTATCAGCTAATTAATGATAGACCCATGGTCTAAACTTTTCATAAGAAGTACAAAGGAAATAGTAAAGCAAACATGTCATCTTGCATATTCAAATACTATGAAGAGGTACCACTATGTTGCTTAAAGAAAAAAGTTTACATAGAGATGTCTTCTCTAAACCTCAAAAATTAAAAACAAAAACATGGCTGACCTTTTAAAACAGTGTTGTCCAAAATAAGACACAAATATAGGCTATATATGTAATTTTAAGGTTCCAATATCCACAACAGAAAAACTGAAATAATTTTAATAGCATATTTTAGTGAATCACTATCTGCATTTTCAACATGGTCACTATAAAAAGTTAATGATGTATTTTACATTTTTTTCATACTAAGCCTTCAAAATCCTATGTGTACATCTATAGCACTTCTCAACTGGGACTTGCCACGTTTCAAGTGTGCAATAACCACATGCAGCTGGTGGCTATCATACTGCACAAACAGCTCCAGAGGAGAACACTTCTAGATTAGAGACGGAGACTACTACGGCCCAGTGCTACAGTCCACTAGTAGGCAACAGAAGTACAAAGCAGTAACACAGGGTTTATACCAAACCTCAAATACTAACTACAAACTAGGTATCATTAAAAATTTTTTTTCACTCAGAAATGTATCAAAGACACAACCTCACCAAGAAGAGCAGCTACACAGTTATTCTTTAGTTAGAACTACATTTTTAGTGTTGGAAACAACCTTCAAAACATTTTTCCTTAACTCCTCCTCCATATTCTCATATACGCAAAAGTCGAACTGTCACATGGCCATTCCAACTAAGTAATCGGAATCCCTACAACACTGTGTCTCCATCAACAGTAATCAACACTCTAAAGTTTCTGCTGAGTATGCAGCTTTGAGGCTAAGATTACACAATCATCAATTCAAATCAAACTATAAGCAAGAATTCTCTGCCAAGGCTTGCTAATCAACCAATGCCTCAGTAGAAGATAATGTCGATTTGCGAAAGATAAACAAAAAATGTAAAACAAAAAACTGCCAGGTGACCTATTAAGTTGAACAACTTATTAGTTTTACATCAGAAAGATATTAATATAAACAAACCCAGAAGCAATTAATATGGGACTACCATTTTTAACTAATGTAGCCACAATAACATTTGCAATAATTCATGTCAACATAACATTTCCCTATCTTCAAAGGAGTAAGTACTATGTGCATAAAGAGATAAACGAATGAAGGATGACATCAATGTTGAATTTCAAACCAATGTAATTTTTTCTGTTAAAAAGGACTCCTTTCCGGGGTGCCTGGGTGGCTCAGTCATTTAAGCATCCAACTCTTGATTTCAGCTCAGGTCATGATCCCACAGTTCTTAAGTTTAAGCTCCCCATTAGGCTCTGTGCTGACAGAGGAGCCTGCTTGGGATTCATTCTCTCTCTCTCTCTCTGCCCCTCCCCTGCTTGGGCTCTTTCTCTCTCAAAATAAATAAACAAACAAACATTAAAAAAAAAAAAAAAAAAAAAAAAAGGATTCCTTTCCCTTACCTGACACTGATGTACATCTACTTCCAAGAAAACTGCCTGTGGATACTTATTACTCATAGAACTGAATGCTGGGGCAATCCTTAAACATGGTCCACACCTGTGAGAAAGTAAAACACATGCTTGGTAAAAACACACAAAAGACTGTATTAATTTATACTCTAAAGAACTTGTTAATTAAAATATGAAATCAAACAAACTCTGATGATCCTGGCTTTAGTTGTTCTAATCTTTTCCACTAGATTAATTTAGATACACTTGCATCAATATCACATTGTCCTAAAGACTACAGATTTATATTAAGTTTTAAATATAATAATGTTAAGTCTTCCAGCTTTGTTCTCACTGAAATTAAAGATCTAAATAAAAGGAGGAATACGCTATGCTTATAAACTGGAAAACTCAACAGCATCAAAATGTCAATTCTCCTAAATTTGATTTTTTGAAGTCAATGTAAAATCCCAGTAGGTTTTCTTGCAGAAGTTAACAAGTTTAAATTCTAAAACTTATAGGGAAATACCAAAGATAGCCCAAGCCATCTTGAGGTTCAAAGCTGAGAAAATTACATTACTGAATATTAAGAATGATCACACAGCTTTATAAATTAAGAGTGTTCAGTGCTGGTACAATGATTAAAAAAAAACAAAAAAAACAAAAAAAAACTGACCAGTGTAAAAGAACAGGTCCAGAAACAAACCCATCCTATCTGCAGCAACCTGATTTATCAAACATGTGACACAGCAGTGCAGTGGGGAAAGGATGGTCTTTGCAATAAGCAGTGCTGCGTCAACTAGATAGTCACATGAGAAAATAAATGAATCGTTACCCCTATACCTCACACCATACAAAAACCCAATTCCAGATGGATTACAGGTCTAAGTGTGAGAGGTAAAACAGTAAGGGTTTTAGGAAAAAATACAAAGGATACTTTCAAATCTTAGGAACAAGCAAAGATTTCTTAAAACACAAAAAGCACTGAAGAAAAAAGGAAATAATTGATATATTGTAATATACTTGATAAATTAGAAAATATTAAGACCTTTTCTTCATTAAGATACCAAGTCCCCACAGAGTGGTAAAAAAATATCTGTGAAACGTATCAAAGGACTTAGACTGCTAATATGTAAAGAATTCCTACAAATCAATAAGAACAAGACTGACACTCAAAAGAAAAACGGGTAAAGTCTTAAACTGGTACTTGACAAATGAGGTTATCTTCATAACAGTCAGTAAACATGAAAAGATACCTCACTTCATTAGTCACCAGGGAAACCAGGAAAAGGAAAATTAAAACTACTTCCATCAAAATAGCTAAAACAAAAAAGAATAAACTATAGTCAAGAATGTGGATCAACTGAACTGTTAGTGACCATGCAAAATGGTATCACCTCTTCAGGGGAAAAGAAAAGAAACTGGCAGTATCTACTAAACCAAGATTTGTGCCTACCTGTCAGCATTTCCGAGTTATATAACCAACAGAAGTGTCTACATATGTTTGCTTTAGGGCATTTGAAAAGATACTGATAGTAGTAACACTTCTAATAACCCAAAGTGGAGACTATTCAAAGTCCTATCAACACAGAATGAGTATATTAACTGCAGTTGCTCATTCAGTGGAATACTATACAACAACGAAAATGACTGGCGTAAAACTTCATGCAAAACATGGGTTAACCTCACAAATAAAACTGAGAAAAGTAAAAAAAAAAAAAAAAAAAAAACTGAGAAAAGTAATACATTATATGATTCCATTTATATATGGTTCCAATACAGGCAAAACAAGTCAATGGTACTACAAGTCAGGACATAGGTTACCTTGAGAGTTAATGACAGGATGGGGACATGCAAGAGATTTCAAAAGGCTAGTTATATTATTCTATTTGTCTGGAACCTGATTACATGAGCGTGTGTGTTCAGTTGGTGAAAATTCAACAGGCTACACATTTATAATTACACACTCTTACATCTCAATAGAAGTTCAGAGAAAAATCATAGCAATAGCAGATAAGAACACAAGGAAAAGCAAATTCTGAAGCACAAATGTTCATGCCCAAGCTGTGATTGTCTCTCCATTGTTAACATTTTAATCAGTATTTTCATCCTGTGCCATCTATAAACCTCACACCAAAAAGCTAATAACGAATTAAGTCCTTAAATATTAAACTTGGTGCTTCTGAAAGTAGGTTTTTGTATCTAACAATCCTCAAATAGGCCCGGAGACCAAATTATAAAGAAACAAACATTTATAGTCACTAAGCCTATGTTTGGTTTAGCAAAATACTTCTAGTTATCGATAAGTCTTAAACATTATGGATGGGAGTACAAATTGTTAAATCCTTTTTGAAGAGCCATTAATCACTCTGTCAATTTTAAATGAACACAACCCAAGATTCACCAATCTTACTTCTATACATCAATCCTACCTTAAGACTTAACTCAGTTTCACAATATGTATACAAAGTTCAATGCAATGTTATTAATAGTAAAAAATTAGAAATAACCTAAGTGGCAATCAACAAAAATAGTTTCAAATGTTATGACACATTCATACCAGACGATAAGGATAACTTGTAAATTTATATTGTTTAAAATAAAACTAAGTCTCATGATAAAATTCTCTATTACCACGTGAAAAAAAAAGTGTATACACACATTAGGTGCATCACACAATAACCAGTTAATTACTTATGCAAAGTGGGACTGGAAAAGGAAGAGAGAAAATTTAGAGGAAACTTTTTTAAATTATTCATACTTGTCCATTTTTGTTTTTTTTAGGATGAACAGGTACTTTGATCTTAAAATATTAAGTAACTTGAGACTACAGAATTTAACATTAATTGCATTTAAACAGGTTTCCCAAATGAAGCACAGTGATTTATGCTATACCACAATATATTCATTCTTAAAAGAAATCTCCCTTCTTTACAAGCATGCATTCAAAATAAGACAACTTATGGGAAAAATAAGATCGAGGCAAGCCATGTAAACCCATGCAACTTTGTAAACATATCCCCAAGAAAAAAAAAAAACGGTAACGTTCTGAGGAAATACTTGGACAGCCAGGCAGGTGGCTCAGACCTAGAGGATACCTCAGGGAATATTTAAAATGAATAAAACGGATGGACTGTAAGTGCCATGACGATCCAGGTGGAAGTGAAGCTCTGAAGCAGTGAGGCTGCACAGAGGAAGCGTAGCCCTGAGAATGAACCCTCGGGGAACAAGTGCTGGGTGCAAGTGCGAGTGTTTTATTAACTTTAACGTCATTAAAATAAACTTGCAAGGGAGCTTGCCTGCATGGCTGAGGGCTTTTCTCTTTCCTGCTAAAGATTCTAGTTCTATTTCTGCTCTTCACTACCTAGGAAAAACAGAATGCGAACCAACAGGACTTGCTCATTGTACTGACATCATCACGCTATTCACCAGTTATGTAGGGGTTAACCGGTCGGTGTTAAAAAAACAGAAACAAAAACAAAAACAAAAAACACTTCTGGCTAAAATGACTGTACTAAGATTAAGTGTTCCCTTTCAAAATTTAACCTTATCTAGATCCCCTGTTTAATTTTAGTTAGCCATCACAGGTTGTAACTTTAGTCAAAAATGAAAATAGGTCACAGAACACAGAAGCACAAATAAATACAGTGGCATACTTTCACAATAAAATCATCCAAATGAATCGATCAGTTATTTTAAGTAAGATGTTTGCCTGCTTAATATCAGCACTTAAGAGTATAAATTCCTATTATTAGCTGAGCTCAGAACAAGTCACCTGATTTCCCCGTATAAAATGGGAAGGGACTAGATTTTCCAGGACCTTTGTCATATCCAAAATATTATGCCCCACGTATGCCTGAATTTCAGGATCTTCCTTTTTTCCTCCTGTGCAGCCTTGTTTCACAGCCCTTAAATAGTATATAACCACAGAGCCTCTGAACTTGTAAAAGAGACCAGAGATCATCTAGTCCACACATTAAAAAAAAAAAAAAAAAAGGCGTTCTTTTGCTACTTCTCTTTGACAGGAAGCTTATCTGTTAAACGTGTAAAATGGATATGTAAGGATTCTGACTTATGCTTTTTGAGAAAAAACAAAGCAGACAACTCTCCAGCTTTTTGCAATACATAAAGAACCAAACCCAGAAAACTCAAACTTTAAAACTGACCTAACTTAACACAATTATTTGGTAAGTGAGAAATGAAGACCAGAAAAGTTAAATCACTTGCCCAAGATCAGACACTCTAGTAAATGACAGGGCCACAACAGAACGGTTAACTCCTAACCAATCCAAGATCAGCTTTCTTTGAAAGCACCAAGCTAGGTTCTAAGTATGATTTTTGTTTACAGTCATTATATAAACAAATTCAACTTCATGAACTTGCTGTCCTTCCCTGTTTGCTAGTCAGTGCTCTACCTTGAGCAGTAACATGTGTAAACACATTGCTGACATAATGGTAAGGAAATGTATGTGCTTTCTGTAGAGATATTTTAAAAGTCTATTTTTTCTGTAGGGCACAACCTTAAAGTAGGTAATGTCTAGATTAATTATATTTTAATTAGGGCAGACATAATCATAACTGGTCCTATTAATAACACAAAATGGCTAGCATTCATTGAGCATTTACTACATGTTATACAATTTACAAAACCCTTAAACTCATTTAAACCCTACATTTCTCATTTCAAAGTCAAGAACAATGCAGTACAGCGCTAGAATTTGGTTACAAATCCCAACTCTTAACTGCTGTTCCAAATACCCCAAAACAGAGGCTTAAACACTGCTTTCTGTTATTTCTCAATTAACTGCCAAGACTAAAATGAATATGCTCTTTTTAAAAAAAAATCCAGACACATACCATTTTATAAAGTCCAAATCCAGGCAAAACTAACTTACAGTGTTAGAACTCAAGAACAAGGAGGGGAGCCTGGGTGGCTCGGTTGGCTAAGCGGCTGACTTTGACTCAGGTCATGATCTCACAGCTCGTGAGTTCAAGCCAAGCATCGGGTTCTCCACTCAGCACAAAGCCTGCTTTGGATCCTCAGTCTCCCTCTCTCTCCCTCTCTCTCTCAAGAGAAAAAAAAAAGGAATTCAAGAACAAGAAGAAAGCAGGCATGGGGCAGGGGTGGTCCACCGCGCTGGCATTCTTGATCTACATGTTAGTTACAAGTGTAACCACTCTGAAAATTTATCAAAGTATACACAAATGATTTGTGTACATTTTGCATGCATGTTATACTTGAATTAAAAAGTTTGCTTTTAAGAAAAATTCTCTGTATGTTCTTTGAGACCTCACCATGTCCTAGTTATCTCTCGTTATTTGCCTGGTCCCTATGGACGGCTGGGCCTGCTATCTTTGTAATTCAGTCTATAGCAATTCTGAACCATATAATTAATGTTATCTATATCTATAATGTATTAGTTGGACAAGCTACCATAACCATTAGAATTCAACATTCTAACCTACACTAACACTATTCTTGGATGGTAATAGTAACACCTAACCAACAACAAAGTAGGACTTGCTTTAACAAAACTGAACAGACGGTAAACACATCTGTAAAAGTGATACATTCATGAATTCAAGATAAAAATCATTCATACTCCATATAATTTCACTTACATGTGGAATCTAAAAAACACACACACAACACAGCAGTTGCACTACTTGGTATTTATCCAAAGGATACAAAAATACTGATTTAAAGGGGCACATGCACCCCAATGTTTACAGCAGCACTATCACCAGTAGCCAAATTGTGGAAAGAGCCCAAATGTCCATCAACTGATGGATAAAAAAGGTGTGTTGTACACACATAAACACACACAAAATGAAACATTACACAGCCATCAAAAATAGTAAAAGTTTGTCATTTGTAACGACCTGGATGGAACTAGAGTGTACTACGTTAAGCAAAGTTAAGTCAGTCAGTGAAAGACAAATATGCGGAAGAAACAAAACAGATGAACATAGTGGAAGGGAAGGAAAAGTAGAATAAGATAAAAACAGAGAGTGAAGCAAACCATAACAGACTCTTCACTATAGAGAATAAACAGGAAGGCTGGAGTGGAGGTATGTGGGGAGATGGGCTAATTGGGTGATGGACATTAAGGAGGGCACTTGCTGTGATGAGTACTGGCTGTTATACGTAACTGATGAATCACTAAATTCTCCTGAAACCAACACTACACTGTATGTTAACTTGAGTTTAAATAAAAAGTTGGAAAGAAACAAACACACAAACAAAAAAAACAGAAAGACTCATAAATACTGAAAACAAACGGTGGTGGTGGGGAGGGGATAGGTAAACAGATCAAGAAGTACAAACTTCCAGTTATAAAAAAGTCATGGCGATATAAAGTACGGCATACGGATAACACTGTGGTAACTTTGTATGGTGGAAGATGGTGACTATATTCACCGTGGTGAGCATTTTGTAAAGCGTATAACCATCAAATCATTATGCTGTACACCTGAAACTAATATAATATTGTATGCCAAGTATACTTCAATTTAAAATAAAAATCATTCACACTGAGTTTTATGGGAAAGAAAATGCATATTCTTTTAGCGTTGGGGCTTACCCACTAGTGATAACAACAAAACTGGCACTGTTTATAACCATTAAATGTATATTTAAAGAGTAACAGTACGGAAATAACAGTTACAAAAACACATCACCACAGTATATAATTCATATATATAATTTTATACTCTAAACAATGCTGTTAGGTTACGTGTTAACATCCCCATGTTACAGGTGGGGAAAGAATATCACAGAATGAATTGAAATGTCCTAGGTCACAAGATTAGTTTGCAAGCAGTGCTGTGGCTAAATAATTCAAGGCAATATTTAAAAAAAAAAAAAGGTCAGGTTGTGTGCAATACAGGGATGAACCTGCATTTCCTTTCTATTTAGGTTGGGAAAAACAAGGACAACACTTTACACTTCCTACAGTGCATTCAGCAATGGGACCTTAAATTATTCAACCTGTGACTCAACATCCTCATGTGTAAAATGGGGATAATTTCAAAGATTATTTTGAGGACCGAATAAGTCAATATAAATTCTTAAATAAGTCTCTTACAAAAGAAATAATATGTAAATGTTGGCTATTTTAATTATTTAAAAACAACAACAACAACAACAACACTGGAAAAGGGTGCCAAGACTATTCACTGGGGAAAAAACAGTTTTTTCAACAAATGGTGCTGGGAAAACTGGATAGCGACATATAAAAGAATGAAAGTGGAGTTTTACACCATATACAAAAATTAACTCAAAATGGGTAAAAGAATTTAAAAACTAAAATTACAAAATTCCTGGATGAAAACATAGGGGCAAATCTTCATGACACTGGATTTGACAATGATCTGTGGGATATGACATCAAAAGCACAAGCAACAATAGAAAATATATATAAACTGGACTCCATTAAGACGTAAAAACTTTTGTGCATCAAAGGACACTATCAAGAAAGTGAAAGGCAACCAATGGGAGAAAATATTTATAAACCATTTATCAGATAAGGAATTGATACCCCAAGTATATAAAGAACTCCTATAGGGGCATCTGGCTGGCTCAGTTGGTAGAGTGTGCAACTTTTGAGGTCAGTGTTGTGAGTTCAAGTTCTACGATGGGTGTAAAAATTACTTAAAAATAAAATCTTACCAAAAAAAAAAAAAAAAGAAAGAAAGAAAGAACTATAATTCAAGAACAAAAACCCAAACAGTCTAATTCAAAATCAGTAAAGGGCTGGAATCAGCATTTCTCTAAAGAAAATAAATGACCAATAAGCACATGAAAAAATGCTCAACATCATTAGCCATTAAGGAATTACAAACCAAAACCACCAGACCACTTCACACCCATTTAGGATGGCTATTTGGTGCAACTGAATTCCACTCTCAGGTATATACCCAAAAGACTTGAAAGCAGGGACTCAAAGATATCCTTGCACACCAATGTCGATAAGCGGTATTACTCACAATAACCAAAAAGTGGAAACAATCCAAGTGTCCATCAACAGATGAATAAACAATATATAGTATATGCATACGATGAAATTTTTAACTTTAAAAAGGAAATTCTGATACATGCTACAACATGGATGAACCCTAAAAACATTATGCTAAGGGAAATAAGCCGGAAACCAAAGGATAAATGTTATATGACTCCACTTACGTGAGACAGCAAAAACAGGCAAATTCATAGAAACAGACAGATGTTACCAGGGTGGGGGACTGGGGGTATTGGGAGTTACTGCTTCATGGGTAAAGTTATTGGTTAATGTTTCTATCTGAGATAATGAAAAGATTCTAGGAAATAGTGGTGATGGTGGTACAACATTGTGAATGTACTTAATGCCACTGAACTGTACATTTAAAAATGGCTAAAATGGTCAATTTTATGTTACATATATATTTATTGCAATTAAAAACACTGAAATACTGGAGAGCCGCTGAAGATTTTTAAGCAAAACAGTGACAATCTATGTAACATTTTAGTAAAATTAATGTTAGATATAACATGGAAGTGAAGAAAACGGAATAAGGCTTAAAAGTAGGGTTGGAAAAGAAATAAAGAAATAGGTGATAGAGAAAACTATGTTCTTGGCCTAACATGGGACATTAACTTTGATCTAAGAGGTTTCCTACATGATCTACTGGATACAGTTATTTTGAGGGTCTAATACCGATGCTGAGTTATGAAAGTCTGAGGTCACAATCACATACAGTTTGTGGAGGAACACATTAACAGCCAAAATATTACAGAACTTTAAGGCAAATACAATCTTAACAGATTTATAAATTACCTAAATATACTTTAGAACTTAAAAGCTTTCTAAATTCAAACTTTTGTTCTCAGTTTTTACCATAAAAAATTAAATTCTCATTGCATCAAAATACCTTTTTAAAAATTAACACAGAGCTTTGCCAATCGATGTCTGCAGTTGTTTATGGTTATATGAAACCTCATTACTAACAGAAGTGTTTCCTTAATAGCAATGTTTCCCCACTTTTCTCACTTCAACTAATAAATTATTTATCACTGTCTGTCATCTCTTCTGCTATGGTAAGGGGAAAAGAGACTATTTCATTGAGGGACAAAAGTCTATACATTCCTACAGACTAGAATTAGGAAAGTGAACTAAAAATGAGATTCATTGTTAAAATCATCTCTTCCCTTTTCCAACTCTGGCCTAGGCACTTAGCAAATGTACTTAGTATGTAGTATGTATTCCCCATATTAAGAATATAGACATTGCAGGGGCGCCTGGGTGGCTCAGTCAGTTGAGCACCCGACTTCGGCTCAGGTCATGATCTCACGTTTCGGTTAGTGAGTTCGAGCCCCGTGTCGGGCTCTGTGCTGACAGCTCAGAGCCTGGAGCCTGCTTCGGACTCTGTATCTCCCTCTCTCTCTCTCTGTGCCTCCCCCACTCATGCGCGCTCTCTCTCAAAAATAAACATTAAAAAAAAAAAAAAAAAAGAATACAGACATTGCAAAATTGCTAAAGCTGAGAAGATATATTTATAGAATTTTGACATTCCTTTTACACATGTCTTTATAACAAAATCTTTATCTTCTCCAATTTAATAAACGTGAAAGTCTACATGTCAAATTGGTACTCTCGGCCACCCTATAAAATCCAATATACTGTGCCTTTTCAATTCTGTATGAGACAGATTGACCCAGGAATAAGTCTTTAATTGTTTTCATCTCTATCTGCATCCACCCAAGCCCTAAAACTATCTAATCCTAATGCCACCTCTTATATACTCAACATTTACTGAATCATGTTCAATAACCACGAATCACTTTTTACGCTCAAAATACTGCCTTATGTTTATATAGTTACCTGGACAATTCAATGGGTTACATAAACAGTAATACCTGCAAGTAAATTTCTCCAGCTTAGGGTAAATGTAAATAACTCGGAGGCTAGGGGGTCAAGGTAAGTCAAATGGAGACCACTAATTCTTAGAAGGCACTAACATACACAAAGGGAGGTCAGTAAATACACACCCTGGCTGAAATCTTGGTTCTAAAGGCCTACTTCCAACATGTCACTCTCACACAGGTACACTGCACACTCAAAATGGAAAATCCACCAACTCTGCGACCAATAAATCATGTTGAGATTTACCAAAGTCGACATCTCTGTCCTGTTAAACCATCAAGACAAAAATGGAGTCTATATGGCCAAACCCAGATGTCTGGATACCTGTATTGCATATATACCCACTGTAACTTCTGTGGTCAGATGCAGCCGCATACATAAGGGAGGCTAAGTTACAAAGTTACTAACCAAACGAGTAACAAGGCCATTAAGAAAACTAAAAAGCACCTGACTCAACATTAAAACGCATTAAATGAGCACTACGTGGATTAGTTGGATAGCCCCAACTGAAGTTTCTAAAGGTTTTACAGAAATGCAGTAAGTGAAGAAAGCCAAAGTGTTCGGAAAATTAAGATTTTAGGTTTTCTAAGGTGCAAGTGACAGCTGGCTCCCCGGAAGGAATGGAACAGGCAAAAGCAGGAGAGGCTGCAGGAAGACTCCCACAGACTAGAAGGAACAGAGGCGGGCCACCCCAAGTGGCCTCGTCCGAGGATTCAGAAGGGACGGGTGTAGATCTCCCGGGCTGGAATTCGCGGATGGCCAGGCCTCCGTGCCCTGCAGAGACTCCCTTGCGCACAAACAGGGGAGCTGAGGCCTAACTGGGCAGCGGCCTGGGTCTGCGGCCAGCGCGGGACATTCCGGAGCAGGAGACGGCAAGGAGTCGGGACCCGGAAAAAAAGTGAAGGGAAAGCAGGCACGCACACGCGGGGCCCACAGGGCTCGCGCCCGGCCTCACCCTCGCATGGTGAACTTGACCACGGCGAGTCTGGAGCCCGCGCCGCTCAGCTCCGGCTGGAAATCCGGGTCGCTCCCGACCGGCTTCACTCCCACCATTCTCAGCCCGGCAGGGCGGCCGCGACGCCACCGGCTTCAAAACTGAAGAAGGCGACCCGGGAGAGGAAGAGCGGGAGGCTCAGGAAGGCCGAGGCCTGATCACAGGAGGTGGCGACCGCGGCGTCTTCCCCGGGACTCTCAGTGCCGAGTCACGCCAGGGAGCAGAGCGGCCGGGGTGGGGGGGGTGGGGACGGGAAAGGGGGAGGGGAGAGGCGAGGGAAGGAAAGGCGTGCGGCGCCCAGCAGCCACCGCGCGGCAGGGCCGCCGGCGCTTGCGCACGTAGGCGTCATTTCCGCGCCGTCCGTTTTGGCTCCCAGCGCCCAATCCTAAAACGCGACCCCTGGCCCCACCCTCGGCTGAGGAGCCAGACCCAGGCTGTCGGGAGCCGCGCAGGCGCGGAGGAGCAGCAGTCACAAGCTGAGCTGTGCAGTGCGTTTTAAGTTCGCGTCATCCATCCGCGGTTCCGAGAACCAGGCTTCTGCCGAGTTTCTCGGGGTAAGAAAAGTAGGTTCAGTGGCTAAGGTTTTAAGCCTCCCTTCCCCAGAAGTGCTTGAGGAAATACTTTGTCTCATATTCCGGGCAAAACGCCACACTAGACAAAATAGGCTTTAGATACATTGATTTACGGCTCTCGTGACACAAGGGTGCTCTCTGTGCAGTCATCCACAAACTGTCATGCACCTGTCTTTAAGCTGCGCCTAAAAAAATGAAAGCACCATCCATCCTTCTAGAAACACAGTCTTGTGATAGACACCAGCAATAGTTAACAATAACAAGTTTGCAAAGGAAACGTTGGGACAAATGGGACAAGAGGATGGGACGGGGTAAACTTGCTAGAAGTTGTGGTCCCTGAACTGAATCTTGATGGAAGATAGCCAGGTGGTGAGAGGTGACGGTGTATTACCGGCAGAAGAACCAGCAGTGCAGGTTTGTGTTTTAGGGGGGCTGATAACAATAGCTAATAGCTGACAAATTACTCGCTAGACAAGATACGTGCTCTTTGTGTATTTTAGCTCATTTAATCCTCCCAACAACCTGTGAAGTAGGTTCTATTATTTTATGGGTAGACTAATTTCCCCTAGTTCACACACCTCATAGAAAGTCAAATCAGCGTTTAAGTTAAGGTAGGCTAACATCAGCGTGTTCTTTTAAATGTCAGAGTAGGTGACAAATGATTCGCTTTTGAATTTAGCTGGATGATGAAACTGAAGAGCAAAGTGGAGGTCTGATCACGCCTAGCTTAGGAATTTGTATTTTAACATGAATGCAATGAAGTAATCACTGGAGGGCAATTTTTTTTTATTATTACCCAAAAAAAGTGTCTTTAGAAAAAATCCCGAGGTAGCAGTAAGGAGGATGGAAGGCAGTGAGACAATTTAGGAGGTTACTATGGTAACCCAGGAAGTGAGTTGCGGGAGCACCCTAAGTGGAAATGAAGAAGACTTGATATATTTGAGGAACAATTAGCAGACAAAAATCATAGGATTTCATGACCAATTGGACCAATTTAGTGAGATGACAGAGGAAGTAGTCTAGGATAGCGCAAATATTTCAATCTTGTGGCTTTTTGTACTGGGTTAAGATGCCTGTATGACATCTAGGTAAGGGGCATAGTAGATGGTAGGAAGCTTGCGTCTGAAACTAAAGGAAAACAAGCTTAAGTTGTAGACTTGAGAGTCATGGGTTTGGGTGGAAATTGAATCCAGGAACACAATTGTCTCTGTTCTACTGATGACAAGGCTAACATTCAGAGAAGTGTGTAACTCGTTCACTTATACAGTTGTGAGGCTGCTTAGCCCTCAAACATTACACCCAACATTATATAGAAACAGACTATATGTGTACATAGAAACTTTCATCAGATGTTATTGCAAGATGATGCTCTACTGAGTGATTTTTTTTTCTCTGTATTTTCTAAATCTCTTCAATAATTATAAACAGTATACACAATAAGAAAGAAAGCACAGCTGGGAGAAAAAAAAAGTGCTACACAACAATGCTACAAAAAAGGCCAAAGTTTCTTCCCTGCCCTAAAGAATAATATTCACAGTTAACTGGTCTCCTGTGAAATTTAGGTAATGGTTAATATCATTGAGAAAAAAAAAGCTCTTGGTAGAAGAAATTTCCCCCCAAAATGTTTCCTTTTTCTAAATTTGTATGTACTACCCTGAAAACCCCATTTTCTGGAATGTCCGTGAAAATTTTAGAAAAAACTTATTACCATTAAACCTCTGCAAGGATGACTTGTGATTATTCTTTTTTCTAAAAGTTCATTCATTTGAGAGAAAAAGGAAAAGAACATGAGTGGGGGAGGGGCAGAGAGGGAGAGACAATCCTAAGCAGGCTCTGATGTTAGCACAGAACCCTACGTGGGGCTCGAACTCATGCACTGTGAGATCATGACCTGAGCCAAAATCAAGAGTTGGACACAACTGACTGTTGGGCACCCCGACAGGTGCCCCAACTTGTGATTATTCTTTTTAAAAAAATTTTTTAAGGTTTATTCATTTTTCAGAGACAGAGCGTGAGTGGGGGAGGGGCAGAGAGAGAGGAAGACGCAGAATCCAAAGCAAGTTCCAGGCTCTGAGCTGTCAGCACAGAGCCTGACACGGGGCCTGAACTCATGGACGGCGAGGTCATGACCTGAGCTGAAGTCGGCCGCTTAACCGACTGAGCCACCCAGGCGCCCCAAATTGTGATTATTCTTAAAAGGATGATATGCTTTCTCCATTCCTGAGGTTAGCATATTCAGAAACGCCAAATATGCTGCACGTAAGCTCCTCCCACCCCATCCCTTACTTGGTGGGCATCACTATTAGATGACACCGTTTCCCGGGGTCTATCCAGCCTCAGCCTCAGAATTCCATTCAGTAGCACCCACTACCAGAGTCAGGATGAAACCTATTATTTGCCATCTCAGATCTTGCTGTAATTGTTACATCTGGAAATCCATGGTTCTCAAATGGTAGCGAGCCCATTAAAATGTGAGTTTCCAGTTTCACACCCAGAGATTCTGACTCAGTAGTGCTGGTGCGTGGCCCAGGAATCTGAATTTCAACAGGCATCCAGGGTAACTGAGGCAAGGAGTCCATATTTTGAGAAACATTATTTGATGCTACCTGTCGTGTACCATTTACTATGCATTTGGTATGCACAAGGTACTGTGATAATGCTTTGAAACACCTTTCTTCCAGGGACATCAAAAGGGAGATAAGGCACTTCTACAAAAACTAAAAATAAACAAGGTAAAATGTGGTAAGTGCTATAGTAGAACTGTAGATAACATACCATAGTGGTTGAGAAAAGGAAGAGAACATATCCAGCTGGAATGAGCAGAGGATGCTTTATAAAGGGATATGTTCTAATACTCAGACCTAGATAAACCTAAGAAGGAAATGCATAAACATCTTCATTCACAGAAATGACACCCAGCTTTTCTCTCAACTCATCAAGAATATAGTTTGCTTTAGACTCACCCATTTTTTATCAGTCTCAGTCTATCACTGGAGGAAGGCTTTCTGTCATGACTTGTAGCTGCCATGGGCTCACTTTGCTAAATTTAAAAATAGATGTGATAGGGGGCGCCTGGGTGACTCAGTCGGTTAAGCGTCCAACTTTGGCTTCAGGCCATGATTTCAGTTTGTGAGTTTGAGCCCCACCTCAGGCTCTGTGCTGACAGCTCAGAGCTTGGAGCCTGCTTTGGATTCTGTGTCTCCCTCTCTATCTGTGCCTCCTCCAATCACAGTCTCTCTCTCTCTCTCTCTCTCTCTCTCTCTCTCTCTCTCAAAAATAAATAAGCATTAAAACAATTTTTTAATAGATATGATGGAGGTATGTCATCCATGACTTTCTCTCTCCCATAGCCCTTTTCACGTGGTAGATACAAAATAAGTATTGATCGAATAAATGAATGGCTAGGAAGCAAAATGCGTATGAGTGTGACTTAGTCCACAAAATGCAGGAGTAAAAGAAATGTTCTTTTGTGTTATATAACTCAAGTTCATTTTGACTCTGAATCCTCACCCTCCTGCTGTGTCCAACTAGAACAAAAACAACCTCATCTCCTCCTCTGCCTGATTTAGAAATTGTACCACATATCTGGGTTTAGAGTGGGAGTGGGGCTTTGGAGTGTAGACGTCTAGGAGCCCTGTCTCTTTCTACATACCCTCTTGAAGTCTAGCCCTTTCTGTTTCATGTGACTACCTCAGGGATTGGGACCTTTGTTTGAAGCTGCCTCTGGACCCATCTGCCTAGGTGCACCAGTGTGACATTTCTCCCTGGGTTTTTACTTCTTCCCTTCTCCCTTCCATAAAGACTTTCCCTTATGTTTTTATTAAGAGTTTTATAGTTTAACTTCTAGATTTATTTGATCCACCATCCACCTTTTTGAGCCAATTTGATCCTAATCACTTAAAAGTATTCTCATGATAGAAAAGAAAGACACAGTTTTCCAGTTTCATGTGTATTTGAGTGTTTGTTGGCAAGGCACTATGCAATAACCATACGATCTCTGATGTCAGTTGTTCTTTAAATGTAGTCCTCTTGTAAAAAGGTGGGGAAATGCCACTTTCTGATTTTTTTTGAAAAGCAATAGCAAGAATATAATGAAGAAATAACTTGTATTCTACAAAAGAAGTCCTCGTAAATTCCTCTGAGATATAATATACCTCTTTAAATAACTGAATTTGTATTTGCAAAAGCCCAAGGATACAGATTTATTGAATTCCATAAACCATATGAAATTCCCCCATTAACTTATCAAAGTTACAACCCAAAAATTCTGCATAAAAATAACATCTGCATAATAGTTTATTGGTAACTAATTCCTGAAAAAACAGAAAACTTGTAATATTTTATATCAGCTTAATTCTTTAATCAACTGGGAAATTTATTTAAAAAATGATTTTAGGTAAGTTTTGTTTTATTCCTAAAGTCTTGAGGGAAAAATATGTAATGTATGTAATATAAATGTTAAATAGAAAGGACGTTCTTCTTCATCATTTCCAAACTCTAGTTTGCCGCCTATTGAATCTGAAAATTGAATACCATTTCCCATGGCTGTCCCTAGGTGGCGCAGTGTCTTTCAGTCAAAGGAGTATGATTTCCCCTTGGATATCAAATGCTTCTTTCAGTAATGCTGTTAAGTCCCCAGACGTTTGTCCCACCAACACTATATTCCTTAGTTTTGGACACTAGGCAGTGTCTTGCAGGAGTGAGTTTTCTAGGAAGTCACAAAGTGACCTATCACTGTCATAAATCTCCTCCTGGAACATACTGAAGAAAGTTGCTAGCAATTCTGAGAGTCAGTTATGGGTATTTCCCAGAAATGCAAAATAGTTTTTTTACTCTGAAATTTATATCTGAGGTTCAGAAGTCATTAAACTGCACAGAGTTGCTATTAAGAAGGCCAGACAGACAAATATTTCTATCACTTAAGCCTCTGAATAAAAATCCATATTTTAATTGTTTTAAATAGTGAGTTGGAGGTTAGCATTAACTCTTTGAAACTACAAAACTACACATGGCTACACATAACTATGTGTTCACTTAGTCACTCATAAAGAGATTTCTTTTTTTGGCTTGTGGTAGTATAGTAGATATTGTCTGGCTAGAATGTACAAGTCAGGAAGAAATGTCCCCCAATAAAGACTTTTGCTGTATTCAAAGGCCTTTCTCAGTTATGCCCTTGAGCAAACACATACACCAAACATACACATCCTCATCAATCAGTCCATGCTTGAGTGGCAATATGTGCATACTCTCAGTACCTCCGAGGGCCACGCACTGAAGACAGTCAATGAAAATAAAACGTAAGGAAGTGGCTATTTACCTAATATTTCCCACCAAAATTCAGCATACTAGAATCAGAAGAAGATAGGAGGATCAGATGCAACTGGTAGAAAGTACCAAAGCATAGCACTTCTCACATTGCATGGCACTCATGGTGGATGTAAGCTGTCTCCCTGCCAGACTGTGAGCAATCTGACCACAGAACCCAGTCTTTGTGCTATCTGCATGGCCAGCTCAGCACAGTGCCCAGTGCCACTGGATGTTGAATAAATGACGCTTTCCACCATGGCAAATTATATTTAAGATATTTAAGACACGCAAAAGAAATTACTATTTTATGAAAATAGAAATTAAGTTAAAGTGCTCATAGCCACTGCCCCCTCCACCCAGATTATTGTGGAGCAAATGCCAGGTATCATATAATTTCATCTGTATTATGTTAGCCTACCTCTCTAGAAGATAAGGATTCCTTTAAAAAATCACAAGCGGGGCATCTAGGTGTCTCAGTAGGTTAAGCATCCGATTTCACCTCAGGTCATGGTCTCACAGTTTGTGAGTTCAAGCCCCGCATCATGCTGTCTGCTGTCAGTGCAGAGCCCACTTTGGATCCTCTGTCTCCGTCTCTTTCTGCCACCCCCGCCCCCCGCTCTCATGTGTGCTCTCTCTCTCTCTCTCTCAAAAATAAACATTTTTAAAAAAATAAATAAAAATCATAACCAAAATACCATTATCACACTTAAATGTTAACAGCGCTTCCTTAATATCATCAAATATCCACTCAATGTTAAAATTCCCCATTTTCTCTTAATTTATGGCTCATTTGAATCAATATCAAGAAAAGGTACATACATTGCGTTAGTTGATATCTGTCTCTTAACTCTTTTTTTTTTTAATGTTTATTTATTTTTGAGACAGAGAGAGACAGAGCATGAATGGGGGAGGGTCAGAGAGAGGGAGACACAGGATCTGAAACAGGCTCCGGGCTCTGAGCTGTCAGCACGGGGGCCCGATGCGGGGCTTGAACTCATGGACCGCGAGATCGTGACCTGAGCCGAAGTCGGCGCTCAACCGACTGAGCCACCCAGGCGCCCCTCTTAACTCTTGTTTATTACAACTTTATTTCTTTTTTTGTGAATTTTTATTTGAAACAATTCAAATGGACAGAAAATTTCAACAGCAGCAGCAGTAGTCAAAGAGAAGTAGCAGTAGTCAAAGTAGAGGAAGAGGGAGACGATGGTAGAGTGAGATGAGAAGGAGGGTCCACTTTCCTGCTAATCATTGACTGGGGAGTCCCCACCCGGGAAGAGTGTGCTCTTGGCTAACTTTGCCGTGCTCAGACATTTGCCAACGCGGCCCCCAGAATAGGTACCCCCACTGAAAAGCTGAGGAGACCTTGAAGAAGCTAACAGCAGGAGCAGGAAGCAAACCTTCTCCATGCAGCTGGGAAGTGGATTTTCCCAGAAGGAGAATCTGAACAGTGCATCTTGGTGTCTGCCATGGATCCTCTTTTTCCCACAGGTTTGGGGGACAACTCTTCCAGGGCTCTTGTGGTCCTCTCATCCTGACAGGGAAAAGAAGAGAGAAGTTAGTAGAACAGACTACAGCCCTTGTTGCTGCAGGACGTGACAAAGCTACAAGTCAGTCATCACCTCCTTCTTTACTATCCTGATTTCCCCTTGCTGATCCTGCCGGGCTCGTGAGGGGTCCCCAAGCCCTTCTTTGTGAGGAGCTCAAGCACCCCCAACCTTAACACCTTCACTCCTTCCTAGAAGGTGTAAGTATGGAGCAAATGGAGATATTTCTAGAAAAAGACATCCTGTTACTTAGAAGAAATTGATTCAAGCACCCCCAACCTTAACACCTTCACTCCTTCCTAGAAGGTGTAAGTATGGAGCAAATGGAGATATTTCTAGAAAAAGACATCCTGTTACTTAGAAGCAATTGATTTAGAAGTCATGAGATAGGAGAAAAAGAGAAGTCTCACCAATTGACTTTTGTGTCATGTAAGAAAGTGCGAAGGGGAGCTGTAAAAGAGGGTCACGCAAAACCATGCAAAGAACACTTCCTCACTTACTTGGGGCACCCGGGTGGCTCAGTCAGTTAAGCATATGACTTCAGATCAGGTCATGATCTCATGGTTTGTGAGTTAGAGGCCTGCATGGGGCTCTGTGCTGACAGTGCAGAGCCTCCTTTAGATTCTCTGTCTCCCTCTCTCTGCCCTTCCTGCACTCCCTCAAAAATAAATAAATAAAACTTTTTTTAAAAAAGAACACTTACTAAATTATTCTGCTGCAACATGATAAAGTGGGAGGACCCCCAGTAGTAACATGAAGCCCCCAACCATGACATGACTTGTAGGCAAATGGGTCCACTAAGGAAAGGACAGAATTAGCAAAGTATTAGGCCCTACGGGGAACACCAAACCACAGATTTATAATCTAGAGGAGAAAAAAATGATAGCACACACGAAACAACCTGGAAATGACAACAATAATGAAGCCACTGTTAGACCACTGGGCAAAAATTTATAAAGTGGAGGAACAAATTTCCTTGCCTTTTGAAGAACTAACTTGGAACTTAGGAAGTTCAGGAAGTATTGGTGTGTTATAGGGTAATTGCTACTAAGCTCTGAAGACAGAGTAATACTTAAGTTTTTGTTTTTGTTTTTAAAGCCCATACCTTTAAAACATGGCATGTGGAAATTTTTGACCCTTACCCCATGGTTTCCATTTACGGTTCATTTCTGGTAACTGTACATTTTTGGTTAAAACAACAGTGATGACAACTTCTTATTTGTCTTTGCAGCTGTCTGTCTTTCCCACTCAGTGTCCATGATGCATTGCTGCCAGCTGATTTTTGTGGCCAACACATCATACAGTAACTGCCCAGTGAGCCACACTCTGTACAATCCTCTCTCCCTGAGCACACGTGAAATCTGTGACTTGCTTCTAATCAGGAGAATATGGCAACAGTGAAGGACTGTCACTCCCTTCATTAGGTTACTATCTACAGATTTATCTATATCTATCCATATCTATAGCTATGTAACTCCAACTTTCTTGCACACACACTAGAGAGATCCTTTTTGCTGACTTTGAAGAAGTGAGCTGCCATGCAGTGCAAGGCCTTTGGTAAGGCTCAGGTGGCAAGGAGCTGTAGGTGGCCTGTAGGACCTGAGTGTCCTTAGTCATTTATCCACAAGGACATGAATCAGATTTAAATTCTTCCCAAGCGGGGCTTCCAGACGAGATTGCAGTGTGGCTGACCTCTCAACTGTAGCCTCGTGTGATCACAAGCAGAAGACCCAGTTAAGCTGTGCCTGAACACCTTTCCCATGGAAACTGTGAGACAATAAATGTGCATTGTTTGAAGCCACTAATTTCCTTGGAAATTTGTTTTACAGCAATGAACACAAATGTAATGTTGTTAGGAAAAACACCACTCTACGTATCCATCAGAAACCTTCAGTACCTTTTCATTTCCTTTGGAATAAAGCCCCAAGAGCCCATAAGGGCCTTTGAGGCCTCTCCTTATCTGACCTTATTCTATTTTTCCCATGTCATTTTTTATTACTGAGTTTAGGCTGAATCTGAGGAAGACTATATCAACCTCTGAGAGCGTTCCAGGGCAAATATCACCCATTGAAGGAGTCCTTCACAGGGCAGAAATAGCAAAGTCTTAACACCACGGTTTCCCTTCGCATCCCCTTGCTGTCCCCTGTACTTCACTTCCAATCTCACTTTCTGTTTATTCTACCTGTTTCTATACATTCATGGTTTGCATTTCATATATGTTATACACACACACTCACACTCATATTTTACTTTTCATATATGTTACGTGCATACACACAGTTGTTTTTCACTTCAAAATCAGCAACAAAATTGTTTTCCTTTCCCAATTCTTCCTATTCTAACTCCTGTCCACTTTTGTAGACCTCTGTGGAATCTGATGTGATTATCCTTCCTCACCTCAACCTAGAAGCAACTCGTCTTTTTTCCACGACTCCTTACGTACTCCTTATTTCTCACACTGTGCTATATTATAGGCTTGTATCTTGGGTGGGGGAGGATTTTCCATTCTTTCCACCTGCCCAAACACTTTCCAATTTTGAGAGAATTCCTTATTTTTTGAGCCTTGGTGGGAAGCACAGCCTACGTTCCTCTACAGAACTGAACTTGCCAAATTCTTGCTTTCTCGGCTCTGTTTTCAGTTAAGGTTCAATAAATATATGTTGAACCGAATGTTTTGGTTGTGCAAATCTTTTCAGATTTTTATATAATTCCTCCAGGTGACAGGAATGAATAAATTATTTATTAAAAAAATATACTCAGGATCAGCTTACTGAAGGTACAAATCTTAACTTTCAGGAAGGTTACACATGGAAAACATATATACGTACGTATAAAAATGTGTGAATTTTTCTGAACCAGAAGAATTTTATTCCTTTTGAATCTTTACTTTAGTTCTGCAGCTCAGGAGATTACACGCATTTATTTATATATAGACTTTGGCAATACATTTTGTAAACTTGGCAGAGAGGGGCCAGAGTGTTAGTAGTCAGAAAGCTTCTCACTAATCTTCCTATCGACCTTTTATTCCTAGGAAGGTAGTTGAAACACAGTAATTTTGTAAAGTTTAATTAATATTTGTTGAATAAAAGTCAGCTTTATCTAGGAGAGATGTTTTATAGATTTCCTTTACAACCCAAACAAGCTTTAATGAAGTCTAAGCTCGTCCCGTGGTAACCATTCTGTGCTTCCTATATTTCCAAATAGTTCTTGTAATTTGTAAAGGAGATCATGAACTTAACAGTTTAAATGTATTCATCATCACAACAGAGGAAGTGAGTATATGGAACCAGCTGTCCAAGGAATTAATTTCTTCTATTTAACACAATTTCCCTGCTCTTCCCTTGCCCCCACGTGTTTGGAAGGCAGATAAAGTTGAGGAAAATTGTAGAATCCCAATTTGCAGTATAAGACGATTTCAGAATTGCTGATTTTCAAGGGTTCTATTGACTTCCCTGGTCAACATTATGATTTAGTTTTTCTCCTAGTGGCAGCAGAGCTGGTCTGTACAAATAAACAGCATATAGGAAACAACACCCAACACCTAAAGAATGCTAAAAGGCCTAGTGAAGGAAGAGGGGGAATGCCCCCCAGAACACTGATGGGTCTGCGATGTGTTGCAGGGAGGAGGATTGTCTAAACTGGAAAGAAGGGAAGGGGGGAAGGTTGTCATTTGCAAGAATTATAAACTGACAGAAAGCCTTTTGACCAAACCAATTCCTAGCTCTCTTTTGATATATTAGCAAGGAAATGCTCCTGTCTCAGGGAGTTGTTTCTGCCCTGTTCTAATCCCCTAATCCCCTGCTTCAGACCCATCCCAATAGGATTTCGCTGTTCAAGGTTCAGTCCAAGGACCAGCGGCAAAGGACGTTCGTTACCTGGGAGTTCGTTAGAAACGGGGGATCTCAGCATCCCACTTCAGACCTACTGAATCAGAAACTTCATTTTGACAAACTCCCCAGCTGATTCCTACATACGTTTTACTTCTGAGGATTGCAATAGAATTCTTGTCCTATAAATCCATTAGTGAGATTATGAAGAAAAAACAAAGCTATGGAATGAAAATCTTTTCTGTCCTTTTAACATAACTGACCATTGGCCACCAGCATTGCACCAGTTTTTCCCTTGGCTGCTATTCATTCATTCAACAAATAATTGGGAGGAAGATAGGCAAACATAATACATAACTAACATTTATTGAGCTCGCTTAACCTCCTAGACACCCATGAGATTATTATGCCCACTTTTTTATGTGGGGACATAGAGGAGAATAAAGAGAAGCAGCATCATGCGCCAGATGACATTAAGAGTGTGCAGTGGAGCACCCGGGATCCCAATACAAGCCTCTGTGAATGCAGATCTCACGCTCCACTAGGCTCAACCGCCCACACGGTGTACATTCATTCCCTCTCCTCTACAGGAATGTTGCACAAGGTCAGACTTCCGTAGCCGAGCAGCAGAGTTCCTCCTCTGGCCCTCTGCGCCGTGGGCAACAGCTAAGTTCGAGGTCAGAAGGAAACAGTAACCAAATTCCAGAGCTAACACTTTCTAAGTGTCTGGACCGAGTCTCGGGGGCGGAAGAGTAAACTTGCGACATCCTGGGAACACCTAGACTTGCCATTTCATTCTTCCCTCCATCTTGGTCCTCCCAGCATGGGAATTGGAGGCGAGATGAGAGCCTAGACCAGACTTCCCACGACAAAAATGGCGGCCGCGCACTCTTTGCCCAGAGTCGACAACCCTAGCCTCCGTTCGGTCTCCATGGTGACGCGGTCAGCTTCTCCGGCTCCAGCCTAGGCCAGGCAAGTATGGAAATAATGATCATTTCCCTCCCCCTCATTTTTGCGACAGTTGCAGCGAAAGTCACGGCAGTTGGGTGTCAGCTGATTTACTGCAGCGGCGGCGGTGGCGGCGGCGGCAACGGCGCCTTGCAGCCTCGGTGGGGACACGACGGCTGGGCTCGGGTTGCGGTCCCCAAAGGTTTGCCTAGGCTGATTTAAGCACCCCACATCCTCCCCACAGAACGTTCTCGCCTTGTCCGCCTTTGCTGGGGCACCCGCGGGTGGTGGGACAGACAACATCGCGGCATGAGATGAAGCTGTGACAGGTAAGGGGGCTTTCCAGCCACCCCAGGGGGAACGTTCCCCCGGCGTGGGATGTGCCCGCGACGTGGAGGTCAGCGGCCGGGGGTCAAGGGTCACAGCCCGTTCTGAACGTGGGCGGCGCCAGCTGTTCGAGCGCTGCTGATGGAAGTTCTGTTCTTTGCCGAGCTTGCAGGTTCAGGCCCATAGCTGGGCGCGTTTGCCTGGAGCGGGGGTTTTGCCTGGGGTCTTTGGGGCTCCTTGGCCTGGTGTATGACATTTGCTTTTGGTGACACTGGCTTTGGTCATGACATGGGACCTCCCTGCCCGCACTGGCAATGTAAACGGAGTGAGGTGGTTTGTGATGATGGGTGGGTGGCTACTGACGGTGCTTTTGGGTAATGTGCTTGCTTTGGGGGTAAGCACGGTCTCTCCTGACCTATCGGTACTCCTCTCTAGTTTGTTCTTGCCTAAGGTACTGACGTCTGTTACAGTTTCATTTTTGAGGTGCCACCTGCTCGCCCTCATCCCTTTGCCATCGGACTTGGTCTAAGGATACCTGCTACTCCCACTTACTTTTGGGTCCCAGCGTTCTGTATGTTTGGAGTCAACGCTGCCTTTGATTCAAAACTTTACTTCTATGTTTTGACTCACTTGCTTTGGCAGTTTCTGAGGTTCTAGGCAGAATTTGCTCGTTCTTATAGTTTGAAATTATGGCAGGTACGGTTGCGTCTTGACCGCGTTGGCAATTTTGGGATGCTGCTGATTTTAGGATTCATTGAGAGCTACAGCTTGCTTTCATAGTAACATTTTCCGTAAGCCAAAAAAAGGCAGGGTATGACTCTTTCAGATGATATTGCTTAGGACTTTATGGATAAGATGGCAAGAATCACCTGTTGTCTAAGAGAAATTGATTGACTTTTTGAAATTTTGGTGTAACATACAAATTTTCTTGCTTTATAAGCTACTTGTGGCAGTGGAGGTGGAAGACGGTTTAAAGGTAAAAATAATGTATTGAAATACCTTAATTTACAAAGAATCAAAAACTTCCTTGATTTCAGTGAAAATAACAGGTCTTATTTCAAATTGGGAAAACAGAACGTGCATAGATGGTAAATCCCTCATTAATTTCAACAAGAGATTATTACGGAGACATTCATTTGATTAAATGTCTGTATTTTAAAAAGTCCAGAGCTCTACCTAACAAAACTAGACTATACACTTTATTTTTTTTTATTGCCACCTATATGTAGCTAAATATTAAAAGATCTTGGTGATTAAGTAAATCTAAAGGACTGGGCTTTGCTTTATTTGAGTATCATCGAAGGAACTTAAATTTTGAGTAGCGAGCCTTGTATCTTACAATTTCCTTTTATTTCTATCTTGGATATAAGTTCTGTTTTGAAGCAATGTAAGTGGAGTGGTTTATCCATGTAACGGGCTTAACATTGAAAACTTGAAAGTAGTGAGCTAGTTTTAATGCCTTTGTCATGAGAGCATTGAGCCTTAGTAGGGTGCTCTGTTAGGTATGAGCCCTTAAAGTTTGTTTTGGACCTCAGGTGCAGAGGATTGAATGAATCATTCTCAATTCACTGATCATCATTGGCTGTTCAAGGTGTGTCTCCTGGTTTGTTTTTTTCCCCAATCATTGTCTTTTATTTCCAGTTCCCACCCCATCCCTTGTTCATCAACCCATAGGAAGCCATTTTAGCATGTGTGCTACGTATTCTTCTGTTTGTAGGTGTTATTAAGTATACATTGTTTTGGGTGCCCACATTTTTAATTTTTAGGGATATCATGTTATATATTAAATATTATATATCATATGCTGTATAATATCGTAAATTGAAACTTTTTCTCCTTACCACATTAAAAAAAATGTTTTTTAGTGTTTATTTTTTTTGAGAGAGACAGAGACAGAATGCGAGTGGGTTGGGGAAGAGAGAGGGAGACACAGAATCCGAAGCAGGCTCCAGGCTCTGAGCGGTCAGCACAGAGCCTGAGGCGGGGCTCGAACTCGTGAGCTGTGAGATCATGACCTGAGCCAAAGTCGGCTGGTCAACGGACTGAGCCACCCAGGCGCCCCTCCTTCTTACCACATTTTAAAGAGCTATTCGTGTCACTGTCCCTTGCATCTGACTGTTGCAGAGTGTTTCAGAGAGTGTATCTACTACAGGTTATCAATCTGCTCTCCCATTTGTGGATACCCATTTTACCTTTATTTTCCCTCTTCTACAGACAATGCTGTATAATAAACATACATCTGAGACCTCTATGATGCTTTCTTTTTTATTTATTATTTTATTTTTATTTTTTAGCGAGAGAGATTGAGAACAGGGAAGAGGAGCAGAGAGAGAGAATCTTAAGTAGGCTCCATGCTTAGCATGGAACCTGATGCAGGCTCAATCTCACGACCCTAGGTTCGTGACCTGAGTCAAAATCAAGAGTCAGATGCTCAACTGACTGAGCCACCCAAGCGCCCTTATGATGCTTTCTTTGAGATCTATATCCAGGATTGTGATTTCTGGATCATAGTGCATTCTGCATTCCTATGTTTTATCAAAGGACTGCTGGATTGTGTTCCAGAACAAACCGCAACGGTCTGTACTCCTGCAGAAAGTTCTTGAGCGTTTCTGTGTCCTTGGATCTCCCTGGATGCTTAGTGTTATCCAGTGTCCTAGTTTTTCCTGGCACTAATTGATACAGAGTAAAATCTCATTTTAAGTTACATTTCACTGTTACTAAGGAGTTTGAGCATTTCTTCATGTGTATTTTATCTTTTCGTTTTCCCTCTTGTAAAATTGTTCATCTCTTTCTCATTTTTACTTTGAGGTTTCATTCCTTGTTAATCTGCAGAAATTCCTTGTATTTCCTAGATACTGGTCTTTAAAATATTTTGAGTGTTCTTGTTTCTATTCTATCATTTGTCTGTAACATTTTTCCTGATGGGTTTCACTGAACAGAAATCTTCAATTTTGATGTAATCAGATTGGAAAAAAATTGCCTTCTGGTTTGTGCTTCGGGGGTTTTGAGAAGTGTTTCCCTAAATTTTATGTCATAAAGTTACTCTTATGTTCTACTAACTTTATAGTTTTCTTTAAAATGTATAGGTCTCTAGTGCATCAGTCTTTTTTTTTTTTTTTTTTTTTTTTTTTATGTCACAAGGAAGAGATCCAGTTTATTTTCCATGTAGTGTGCCAGTTTTCCTAGAAGCATTCTCTCTTTTCCCCTTACACAAGGGATGCTACCCTTATTGTAGAACGAGTTCTCTTACATACTCTGAACACTCTATTCTGTTCCTTTGGTTTATTTGTTTGCTCTTGCTGTAATATCATATGGTTTTCACACAATGCTTTGTATTATTTTTCTTTCTCTACATGAATAATTCGTCCCATTTTCTCTTAGTCTTGTTTTGAAATAATTGTAGATCACAGGAAGTTGCAAAAATAGTGCAGAGAGGTCTGATTTCCCCCAATGGTTACATTTTATGTAACTTCAGGCAGTTCCCCTCAGTGGTTACATTTTATCCAACTACAGTACAATAGCAAAACCCAGAAATTGACATTGGTGCAATGCCTGAGCATGGTTCTATGCCATTTGATCACCTGTGTACATTCCTGTAACTGGCACTGTGATCAAGGTAGAGAACTATTCCATCATCATGAAGATCTCCTTCCTGCTATAGCTTTTTAGTCAAATCCATCTCCCTTCAATCCCTAACCTCTGGTCACTAATCAATTTTCCATCTCTATCATTTTATCGGTACAGGAGTGCCATATAAATGGAATTACACAACAGAAAGCTTTTTGAGATTGAGATTCGTCCAAATTGTTGCATGAGGTAATTTTTGAGATTCATCCAAATTGTTGCATAATTTGAGTAGTATTCCATGGTATATATGTACCTCAATTTGTTTAACCATTCCCTGGGACGTTGGGGCTGTTCCCAGTTTTGGGCTATTGCAAATACAGCTGCTATGAACATTTTTGTACAGCTTTTTTTTTGTGTGTGTTTGGATGTAAAGTTTCATGTTTTCTGGGATAAATGCCTTGGAATGTGATAGCTGGGTGGTATGATAAGTGTAAGTTTAGTTTGTGAAGAAACTGCCAAACTGTTTCCCAGGGTGGCTACACCATTTAACATTTTCACCAGCCGTGTATGAGGGATTGAGTTTCTTTGCAGCCGTGCTAGCATTTGGTATTATCACTATATTTTTATTTTAGCTGTTTAGATGTGTAGGGATAACTCTAGGGCGCCTGGGTGGCTCAGTTGGTTAAGTATCCGACTTCGGCTCAGGTCATGATCTTACAGTCTGTGGGTTCGAGCCCCATGTTGGTCTCTGTGCTGACAGCTCAGAGCCTGGAGCCTGCTTCAGATTCTGTGTCTCCCTCTGTCTCTGCCCCTCCCCTGCTCATGCTCTGTCTCTCTCTGTCTTAAAAAGAAAAAACAAAAAACAACGTTAAAAAAAAAAAAAGTATGGGGTTAGTGAAGTTTGTAGATTCGTTCCCATTTTGTCCCCTTCATTGTTGCACTTTATAAAGAGTTCATGGTCTTAGCTATGTGCATGCCATTGATCACAGGCAGAAACAACTGAGAGTTTTCCTACGGCCCAGTGAAATCCTGTTATCAGTGAGGATGCCTTATGTCCCTACTTACAGATAATATGATTATGATGTCAACTTCGAATTTGAACCCTGTGCTTGTGGTTCATTTGCCTTGATCTGTATCTGATTACTTAAAGCTACTTTGCTGAGAAGACCACAAAATTTTTTGTTGGAAGAAGTCCTACATCATGACTACATTCAGAAAGTCCTTGGCCAAGTGTAGTTTTTATTTCTTTTCTATTAACATATATACTGTATTCATGAAATATCAAACACTTCAAATAAAATTAGGCATCTTTTCCAAAATGTGTTGGTGATGTTTAATGAACACGTAGGTGTTGTTTTGTTTTGTTTTGTTTTGTTTTGGCTGATAGTTGCTTGGGTTAATGGAAGTCAGAAAATGATGGAATAATAAAAAGTTAGGGCACTGGTCAGTTTTGGGCAGAGAAAATTGCTCAAGTGCCAATGGTTATTCTGCAGGCTCTTTTAGAATAGAAAATTACTGGAAATACATGACTTTTTAACCACTGTCTCCCATTCAGCTTAGCAATTGTAATTTATGACCTTTCAAGCTCACTGAAGGTATTTTACTAGCGTTTTGCACATACATATTTCTTTCTGAATGTTGGTAGTTAATATATGTCAGTGATAACAGACTGATAGAGTGTGCCAGTTACCTTCTGTTCTCACATTCAAGTTATTTATTTGGCTGTCTTCCTTAAGGGCTCTTCTTTTTTCTAAACATTTCAAATATAAACAAACAATAAAAACCACCATTAGGGGGAGTGAAAAGTTCACACTAATAAAAGATCACTTTACTTAGTTTAGGAAACAGTTTTCTGACTCATTAACAGGCCTTCGTGAGTGTGGTAGTGATTAAGCCATGTCAGCTAATTAGCTGCATGGGTCCTACGACATGTCTGGTTGTGTATGTGTCACAGATAGAAGAGGAACAGCCTGCAGCTGAGGAAAAACAGTATGTTAGGGATTTGACTAGGGGGACTTGTATTAATTGTTGCAATTATTATAGAAAATTAATTGATTAGCAACTCTTCAGTGAAATCCAGAGCATGTAAAATCAAGGTGTATTTTCATTTGCTGATGGATACAACTCTTTTTTAAGCCAAAGCATATATACTTTATTCACTTCTTTGTTTGTTTATTCAACAAGTATTTGGGTGCATGCTATGTGGCAGAAATTCTGGGCACTGGAAATACAGTGTAGAACAAAACAAACATCAATCATCACTTTCAAGTTTACATTATAGTGGGAGAGCCAGAAGAGAAATAAGCAAAACGTTTGGTATGTTAAAGGATTGTAAGTGCTCTGGAGAGACAGGATAAAATACTGTTAGGATGGTAAATTTTGTCATTTATGTTAGTTGGGAAAGGACTTGCTGAGAAGAGACCTGAAGGGGGTCAGGGAGTGTGCCCTGAAGACCTGCCTGGGGGACACTGTTCTGAGATAAGACCCTGCCTGATGAGTTGAAGAAAACCAAGAAAGAGTCAAGAGCGGATGAAGAGAAAGCATGGGAGACAACAGCAGCCTCATTCATGTAGGATAAGCAGTTGTATAATTTGGCTTTTACTCTGAGCGAGACAGGAAGTCATGGGAAGAATTCCGAGCAGATTCGTGATGCGATGTGATTAAAAAAAAAAATAGCGTCATTCTGCATGCTCTGTTGAGATTGCAACAGGAAAACAGGGGGACCAGTTGAGAGGCTATTGTGTTATTCATGGTGGGAGATGCCAGTGATTTGGAGTGGGGTGGTGGTAGTGTAGGTGTAGAGGAGTCTTACGGCTCCGGATAGAGTACTTTGAAGGTATTACCGGTAGTGTTTTTTTTCTGATGGTGTGGGGTGTGGAATGTATGTGAGGGGAGACTCAAAGATGATTCCAGGATTTTGGCCCGTGGAGCTGTAAAAATGGAGTTGCTGTCAACGGAGATGGTGAGGATTGTGGGAGGCGCAGGTTTGGGCAAGAAGACCAGGGACTCACTTTTGAACTGGTCAAGTTTGAGAAGCTAATTGGCTATCCAGAGGGAGATGTTGAGTAGGAAGTTGGATATGTGAGTGTGGAGTCAGAAGACAGCCTCAAGCTGTAAATTAGGAATTGCCAATGGGTAGTTGGTATTTATGCCATGAGGCTTGGTGAGATCATTGAAGGAGGGAGGAAGGAAGGGAAGGAGGGTTGCCAGAAAAGTGCGAGGACTAAGCTCTTGGAATGCCAACATTTAAAGGTCAAACATGAGGGAAAATGGAGAGACTAAAGCTCGAGAGGTGTCAGGAAGGAATGAAGACTTGGAGGCAAAGAGAAGTGTTTTAAGGGTGAGGAAGTATGAACTATGCCAAATGCTGCTAGTAGGTCAAGAAAGATGAAGATTCAGACTTGACATTGGATTTCGTAATGGAGAGGTCATTCGTGACCTTGTCAAGAGCATTTGTGACAGAACACTTTTCTGTGGTCTCTAAGGAAACGGGTAATGTTACGAATGAGGGCATTCTGACTTGGAGAGAGGTTACATATTTCCTTAAGGTTTGTAGTTAGTAAATGCAGGAGCTGGGACCGTCCCTTGCCAGAATGACTGTCAAATCATCGTATTTACTCAGCATACTTCACTAGTCCCCAGAATAATGTGGCAATTCAACTTCCAGTTTGGGGCAGCATGTTTGTTTCTACTTCTGGGTCATTTAATTTGTGAGCAGTGAAAAACTTCGGTGCTCAATTTAGTTTTGATGGCAACATGAGGAGAAAAAAGTAGGAAAAACCGGAGAGGCAGGTGAGATTAGAGGAGAGATTTGGTTCTACCAAATGGGGTCCCCGTTGTTTAAAATTTAGGGGCTCGATGGGCATAGTTTGCTTTTAGTTTAATCGTAGCTCTTGAAACCGAGGCGGGTTGGTGATAGAGCAGAAGTTGAATTCAGACATCCTGATGGCAGCTGTAGAAATTTAGAAAATGACTCATGCCTCAACATCTATGAATCATTTAGAAAATTGTGATGTATTTTTGACCAGATAGCTCTAGAGTTCTTCAAAACCTGATTCTCATGTGCTCAGGGCTGTTTTGCAATGAGAAAGAAGACTGTGTTGTCTTCCATTGCCATCTGCTCGTTGCACATGTCCTTTTGAAACAGAATATTGGAACTCCTTTAAAACAGCAGTCCTTAAGTATCAAGTTCATTGGGAGTAGGTTTCTTGCCACTCAAATAATAAAGTACAATGTTGTCAGTTTAGTGACAAGCTGAGTGTTCAGAAGGTTGTGTCCCTCACATCTCTCGAATTCCAGAAACCTTTTGTTCTGAGTAAGCAGCTCAGTTATTTCTTAGTACATTTTATGGCCTAGCTGTCTTATTGCTTTATAGTCAAGAGTATGATCTGATTCAGTTTTTTCCAAGTCTTCAATCAATTGGTATCACAAGCACAGCACAAAGAAAACTCATAGTCTTAATCACTTCCTTCATGACATCATATTGTGAATTTGACTTGAACACACTCTTCTGACAAATGAAGTAGGAATATTCTATGAGAATCTGAATAAACCTTTACAGACTTTCCTTTTTTCTTCCCTTGCAGCTGTGGCAAGTAAGGTTGAGCTACTTACGATCCTTGTTTCTTGTGTTCCCCGTCAGAAGGTGGGTGGTGTAGGCTGTTCATGTGTGCCCATTCTCATGAGAGAGAATTTGAGTTTGTTGTTCTGTAAGTCTCAGGGGGCCTGCCTGGCACACAGGAAGTACACAGACTGAGATGATATTGGCTCTCCTCTGAAAATGCCCGTGTTCCTGGGATAGAAATACACCTTGCTTTTGCATTTCAGAGTTAAAATTTATTTGTAATGTTTATTTTTGAGGGGGGGTAGGGACAGAGAGAGAGGGAGACACAGAATCCAAAGCAGGCTCCAGGCTCTGAGCTGTCAGCACAGAGCCCGACATCGGGCTCGAACTCACAAACTGCGAGATCATGACCTGAGCCGAAGTCAGACACTTAACTGACTGAGCCACCCAGGCGCTCCCGAGAGTTTAAAAAGCAATGTAGAGAAATTAACATTGATCTCATACTCGATTTTTCACATGTTGTTCTGTTTTATAGATTTAGAAATCACATGAGATATCAGTGTTATATGTGATATCGCAGAACAGCATGGTCTTATCACAACATCACTCCATAGGTTATTGATGGTTTTAAAGGAGGAAAAAATAGTTACAGTGGGGATATCTGGTAGTCAGTACCTTAATCAAATGGTGTAGGACAATGTGATGTTACATGCCTCCTGTGGTGATGTACCATGAAGTGTATACAATGTCATCTATGAAGCATTCTTGCCCAAAATGTTTTACTTGAGCCTAGTGATGTCTTTGGGTTCAAATTCCAGTTTATGGAAAAATAGGAGATAAAGAAACAAGCTAAATGACATGAGAAAAAAAAATCACACAAATCTAAAATGTGTAACATTTTATGAGCAATTCATTTTGTCTTGTTTTTTTTTAAATTAATATGAAAAAAACAAAGTTGGGACTGTTTTAGAACTAAAGACTAAAGAGACATAACAACCAAATGCAATGCATACAACTTGATATTTACTGGTTTAAAAGAAGTTAAAGAAAACATTTTTTAGACAGCTGAAGTAATTTGAATATAGGCTGGATTATAGATGCCATTAGAGAATTATTATGGTGTTGATAATGGTGATTGTGATAATGGGATTGTGTTTATGAAGGACAATGGTCTTTATTTTTAAGCTGTATATTTTAAATTATTTAGTGGTGAATTGTCATAGTGTGTGTAGGTTATTTTCAAAAGGTTTAGCAAAAAAGAATATGTATGTAGGTACATACATACACAAATGTTGACAAGGGAAATATGGTACAATATTATTTGTTGAGTGAGTTTTATACTCTTTTTTGAACCTTTTGTACCTTTGAAAATTTTCATAATAAAAAATTGGATCATAAGGGGAAAAGTAAATTTCATCCGAAGGTTTTTATTAAAAGAAAAATTAAATTAAATAGTCCAAATCCAATGAAAAACAGAGATATGAGATCTTCCCTTGTCCTTTGAATTCTTCCTAGGGCTTTCTATGCCTTCATATATCTAGGCAGAAGAAAGCTGACAAGATAGAGGATAATTGTGGGAGAACTGAACCAGACACCTAAGAGAGACGGTTGAGGATTAGCAAGTGATCGGCCATGTCAAACCAGCAGCTTTATAAGACTGTAGGAACTGAATAGAATTGGCTGGATTTAGAAAGAATGGAAAGAATAGGTGTCAACAGTACATTATTGTCAAAGCAGCCTCTCTTTCCTCACGTCTGTCCAAGGCATTGCTTCTCTGTTAGTACTGGAGAGTTCTGCCCTGGAGCGTCAGAGAAATCGTTGATCTCTTCATGTAGAAGGAGCTCTTGAGTCCTTAGATCCTGTTTGTGGATAGAAACTCGAATACCTGAGACCTTTTGTAGTGAGGAAAGGGAAACAGGGAGTCAAAGACCACAGGTTTCAAAATGTTGATTGTAATTAAAATGACAGAGAGAAAACTAGATTTACAACCAGGCGTCAGTAACAAGGGAAGGTGTGTTGGATAAAGATGACATGTGAACATGTTAGAAGGACAGAGGCTAATTTAGTGGACATTAAAATGGTAGACAGGTAGAGGATGACTAAGGGAGTAAGATTCTTGAAAGAGTCCAGAAGGAGTTCGATTTAGCAAAAAAAGGGTCTTCTCTTGCTTGGCAAACAGCTTAGTAAATGCTAGGTATCGTTATTCTGTGTATTCATTCAATAAGTACATATTGACCAGTAGTAGAAGTCAGGAGCTCTTCTTAGTGTTGGTGAGCCACTGCAGATCCCAGTAGAATGAAGTTTGCTTGGTGATGATTAAATAGCAAAGGTGGCGGGCTTACCCTTGAGGAACACAGATTACAACTTTCTTTTTTTTTTAATATTTTTTTTAATGTTTATTTATTTTTGAGACAGAGAGAGACAGAGCATAAATGGGGGAGGGTCAGAGAGAGAGGGAGACACAGAATCTGAAGCAGGCTCCAGGCTCTGAGCTGTCAGCACAGAGCCCGACGCGGGGCTCGAACTCACGGACCGTGAGATCATGACCTGAGCCGAAGTCGGACGCTTAACCGACTGAGCCACCCAGGCGCCCCAGATTACAACTTTCTAAACAAATTACACATAAAGCCATAAGTATTATGTGCCCGTATATAGAACATGTACTGAAAATATGTTTGCAGAAGTAGTGATTCATGGGTTTGGGGACAGAGCGCTCACAGCAGAGAAGAACTAGGATTTGAAAGATTGTACACTACAGATAGATTCTTGTTAAACATTTTTTGGAAACTCCATGTATGCACACGTATATCATTAAAAGAAACTGGTGAGTCAGGGCCATTTTGTTTCGTTATTTATTAAGCTATATTTTGGAATACAGTGAAGTAGCCAAAGGAAAACTTTAAGACCAATGAATTTATCTTGAGAATTAGGATTCCCACTCAATGTAGCCTCTTACTTCTTAATTTCCTTCTTCATAGATAGTTGTCATTGTGTTTTTTGTTTATTTTTGGTTTGGTATCATTACAGAATTATTCTAAATGTTGTATGCATATGTATGCATGTATACATGTATATAGATACACATACATATATCTTCCTTTTAAAGCCCAGAATGGGAGTGTGTTTTAAACACTACACTGTATCTTTATCTCCCACTATATATTTTGGAGATTATTTCATATCTCACACTGCAGTGTTCCATTGTAAGGCTCTGTCATAATTTAATCTCTTGATTGGTGGACATTAAATTTTTTTCTATGTACCCTTTAAAAATGAGAGAAAATTTGGGGCACCTGGGTGGCTTAGTTGGGTAAGCGTCTGACTTCATTTGGCTCAGGCCATGATCTCCCAGTTTGTGAGTTTGATCGCTGCTTCGGGCTCTGTGCTGACAGCTCAGAGCCCGGAGCCTGTTTTGGATTCCATGTCTCCTTCTCTCTCTGCCCCTTCCCTGCTTGACCTCTGTCTCTCTCTCCCTGTCTCAAGAATAAATAGACATTAGAAACAATTTTTAAAAATTAGAGACAATTTTAAACACAAACAAATCAAGTAATGTCATGAACCCTCTTGTACTAAAAAGAACTTCAACACTCATTTTTATAGGCTGGGTTCCCTGGTGAGCAAACCCTGAGATGGAGATTCGCCCTCAGGTTTATTAGGGAGTGCTCTCGGTATCAACATCCAGGGAAAGGAAGGACAGGAAGTTGGTTCTGCCAAAGGGAGAAGTTGAGTTATGATGAGTCTTAGTGGAATCTCAGTTGACCCCGGGTGGGGGGGGTGGGGGGGGGGGGGGGGGGGGGGGGGGAATTCTGAAGATGGAATGACCCTTTAGGGCTATTCTGAATGGATACGAGGGGGCCTGGTTTTTATATCCCTGAATCGATCAGTCATTGGATATGGGCTGTCCCAGGGGAAGGGGGTAAGAGCTTGGGTAAAGCATGTCCTTTTGGCTAGGGCATTTCCTTCCTCCTTCTATATGCCGCTGAGCCCCGACATCGTATCATTTTGTCCATAAATATTACAGTTCTACTTACTTTTGATTAACGTGATTTAGTAAAACACATTGATTAACCAAGTTGAGTGAAGAATGACGTTTTCTGGTATATGGAAGTTTGTGGCAAGTGAAGACAGTATAGAATAGTGAAGAGTATTTCATTAGGAATCAGGAGGTCTGTATATGCCTGTGAGCTCAGTTTGCCATGTGATTTTGAGAAAGTGGCCAATGTATCTGAATATCCACCAAAATAAAAACTGTTAGATGGCAGATGAGCTATATTCTCTCCATTTCTAAATCAGGAAGCCAGTTTACTTATTTATTTATTTATTTTTGGTCAACTATAAAAGTCTTTCTTTTATAACTGCTTAAATGTAAAAAAACAAAGCAGCAGGAAGTAGACCCATTTTCCTCAACTTTTGCAAAGATTTGGTTTACTGATATAGGCAAAGGGTGCTTGCACTTTTGTTGTTCCTGTGGAACACTTTCTGTTGAATTCTCTGGTGCCACTTTATGAAAATATTTTCTGACTTAACAATTTCTTGAGACCAGATTAGGCGTCTGTTCCCCTTCTGCCTCATTTATGTTATCACTTCCCTTCCTCCCTCCTGTCATGCTTGCTTCCTCCCTCTTTCCTCATCACTCTGCCTAGAAAATAGGTCTTTTTCTTGCCTCTAGTCTTACAAATTGCATCAAACCCCATGATTTATTGTTCTTCTGTATCGTCTTGTATTTTCTTTTTCTTTCAAAACTCATAATTTTAGCTAAGCTTCTTCTTTGTGCACACCCAGCCTGATTGTCATAGCATCATATTTGTTTTCCCTCTCTAGTTTTTTCACTGCATTAATCCAAACTTTATACTATGTCACAGAGTTTTAGCGTGTCGCTTCTCTGTCTACTTAACGGGACCACTAAGTCTCATTAGTCTGATCCTGCCCAAGACTAATGTGAAACCTGGTAGTGTCTTCTCCCTTCTCAAAATCTATTTTGGTTAAGTGTAGACTCATTTGTCCCATATATTAGAATCTGAATTTGTTAATGACTTCGCTGGGCATCTGTAGTGTAATAATAGTGCTTATCCTTTACGTAGAAGGCTTTTAATATTTCAAAATGCTTTTTCTTTTCTCTTGTCCTTGTAGTACCTTTCTGTGAAGCCTATTTCATAGCTCATGCTCGTCGCTATCAACTTGGTGTGAGCACCAAGTCCTATCTGTTGTGTCTTCAAAACAGCTCTCATATTCCTCTTGTTATTGCCATTCTCACTATTACTGTCCTTCATCATATATTCATCGGAGACAGCCTATGTGGCAGAAACCATGCTAAGCATTATGTGGTGAATACACACACGCGGTTCTGATCTTAGGGAACACGAGCATAAAGAGGAGTAGCGGAGAGTAGAAGACGTTTGTTGGTTAAACAAAAAAGCCCGGAAATAAGTAATGAGAGATTGTGATAAATGTCAGTACCATCATTTCTTACCAGCAGTACTGCAGCGGCCCCACTGTCTTCAAACCCACAGTGTTATCCCTATTCATTGTATTGCAGCTAGAGTGATCTTTCTGAAAAGCAAATTCGGAGGTCAGACTCTTGACCTGTTTCCTGTTGCTGTCAGGTAAAACTCTACACTCCTTCAGATGGCTTATCAGCTCCTTTATCATTTGGTGCATATTGACCTGTTGTTTCTTGTGTCATCATTTGGCCTTTGTGTTCTGAATGCCACCTCTCCTATTTTCACTGCCAAGAAAGAATTGAGCTTTCTATCTATGGGTTTTAGAACATGCAATTCCCCCAGCCTCTTCCTGGGTTCATTCTCACCATTATTTCTCCAGAAATCCTTCCTGGACCCATTAAAGTGTAGGTTAGGATATCCATCTTTTGTGTCTCCATGGGTCTCGAGATTTCTCCTGTATCACGCTCTATGGTAATTGTTTGCTTGCTCATGTACATGCCCTACTGGATAGTTGAATTGTGTCTATATTATCAACTGTTGTAATGCTGTGATACAGGCACAAAATTAAAACTTGGGAAATGCTTCTCTGAAATATATACTAATTATTATTATTATGAGACAGAATTTAATTTAAAAGCTGTTTTATATCACATAGGAGGTTGTAGTATTACTGCCAATGAAGTCATGCAGAACCAAATTGTCATATTTGCGGATAATAGAATTGTGTCTGACAAACCTATACAGTGGTACTTTTACGTTATAGCAGGAAGTCATTGAAAGATCATAACCTTATTAAAAATCCAACTTTATTAAGTATGAAATGGCACTGCTGGAAGAAACCAGTAGATGTGGAGGCAGAATGTGAAAAAGTCGGGGCACCTGGGTTGAGCTTACGACTTCAGCTCGGGTCATGACCTCACAATTTGTGAGTTTGAGCCCCACATCAGGCTTACTGCTGTCAGCACAGAGCCTGCTTCAGATCCTCTGTCCTTCTCTCTCTGCCCCTCCCCACTTGCATTCTCTTAAAAATAAAATAAAAATATTTAAAAAAATAATAAGAATGTGAAGAAGTAGGAAAATCTGTGTTTTTTAAAAATTAGTATTTACTGAGCATCTGCCATGTGCTAGGCATTTCACTAGTTGCGTTATGTGCATTTTTTTCTCTTAATCATTAGGGTGGCTTTCCTAAAAGACGGTATTATTGTCCATCTTTTACAGATGGGGAAGCTGAGACCCAGAGGGGTAACTTTTTCAAGATTCCATAAAAGAGCCAGGATTTGAATACAGTTCTTCTAATTGTGAGTTCAGAGTTCTTTCAATTATGATTATTTTTGTTCTTCTTGTTGACTGAAGTACAATTGTATTTCTATACAGAACTAAGAAATAGGGGAAATTCAGTGAAATAGACAAATACATGAAATTAAAGTAACCAAAAGAGATGACTTAATTTTTACCTCTAAGATCCTTGCTCTTTACGATTTGAGGTTTTTGACTTCAAAGTGATGCAAAATTAATTTTATAAATAACTGTTGGGGAGAAAACCAAACCTCAGAAATGATATGACCAAAGACTACATGTTTAGTGGTAGAATGAGGTGTAGACTCTGGAACTTCTGATATTTGGCTGTAAAACGTTATCACTGTAAAATTTTTATTTGATGTACAATCTCTAAATGTAATTTTAACACTGATTTTGATATAAACATGAATGAAAATGGAATGTTCCTAATATTCTTCTTTTTCTAGAAGTATCTAGTCTTAGAACATACCTGTTTGTGATTTGAAAGCCAGCATTTTCCCTTGATATATTAGTGACAAAATATGAATATGCTGTACACAATATTTTGGAGAGTTGGATAATTTTATTCAGAATTTCTATTAAAGTTAATACTATGTCAGATTAATAATTTGTTCAGTCACTTTTGTTTTGGGCCTTTTCCATGAAAATATGAATTTTAAAATCTCAATCCTGTTCTAGGACTTGTTTCATTCCTATTTAATATAAAGCTTTTTTGGAATGTATTTAATTCCCTTCAGACAATAGATGATAATGTTGCAAACAAAGACTGGATTATTAGCTAATCAATAGAGTGGTTGAGTGATGATGGTTGAAAAACTGCATACTCTTGATTTATATTGCCTTTTATTGCTCTTAAGTCATGTGCGGTGCCAATTTAGAGTGTCTTGGCTTGTCCGTTACTCATTTTATTTTATTTTATTTTTTTTACATATACATATATATTTTATTTTTAATTTTAATTTTTTTAAATTTACATCCAAATTAGTTAGCATATAGTGCAACAATGATTTCAGGAGTAGATTCCTTAATTCCCCTTACCCATTTAGCCCATCCTCCCTCCCACAAGCCCTCCAACAACCCTCAGTTTGTTCTCCATATTTATGAGTCTCTTCTGTTTTGTCCCCCTCCCTGTTTTTATATTATTTTTGTTTCCCTTCCCTTATGTTTATCTGTTTTGTCTCTTAAAGTCCTCATATGAGTGAAGTCATATGATATTTGTCTTTCTCTGACTGACTAATTTCACTTAGCATAATACCTTCCAGTTCCATCCACGTAGTCGCAAATGACAAGATTTCATTCTTTTTGATTGCCGAGTAATACTCCATTGTATATATATACCACATCTTCTTTATCCATTGATGGACATTTGGGCTCTTTCCATACTTTGGCTATTGTTGATAGTGCTGCTATAAACACGGGGGTGCATGTGTCCCTTCGAAACAGCACACCTGTATCCCCTGGATAAATGCCTAGTAGTGCAATTGTTGGGTTGTAGGGTAATTCTATTTTTAGTTTTTTTGAGGAACCTCCATAATGTTTTCCAGAGTAGCTGCACCAGCTTGCATTCCCAGTCTGTTACTCATTTTAAAGAAATTCAAACTTAGATTCCTGTGTCCTACCTAATTACATGGCTAGGTCGTGGCTGATTTGCCCATTTTTTGTTTTAATCAGTTGTTTAGAACTAGGTTACCACTTGTTACCAAGTGGTAGTCTCAGTTAATCCTTCTTAGAAATACTTGTCTGTGATATAAACCTTGTTATCCTTTATTTCACATTATTTCATTAGTGCTTTTAGCGGCTTTTCTAAAGTTTCACTTTTATTAGATTTTTAAGATAGTAGAAAAAATGTTTTGAAGCATTTATATTTTTGATGGAACGAGATTATCATTTTTTCTTATATATATTTCTTTTTTTAAATATAATTTATTGTCAAGTTGGCTATTGTATATGTTTATTTGTATTAAGAATGTTCACACAGTTTGCTCATATAATGAACTGAAGATTCCTCATCCTGTTCCTTGGTTCGCTTTCTTTCTTCTTCTTTTCTTTCATTGAAGTTATATACTCACACAGTATAGGGTCAAGTAGATCTAGAAGACTTTATTACACCAAAAAGCATGAGAGAAAAAAAAAAAAAATGTTGAAAGCCCAGAGGTCTATGGTGTAATGATTGAGGATTATGTGAAAGTTTAGGTAATTCACAGGACATCCATCGGTTTGGTTGTAAGTGACAAGTACCATGGAAGGCAAAGACTGTCTGTCTTAGTTTAGGGTAAATGAATTAGTCTCTAAAATGGCCCAGGTTATTAAATAAATACCAGTGACTTAATTATTGAAAGCATCTGCTAGATCAGTAGATGTTCAAGAAATTCTTGTTGCTTAATTATTACACCATAGCCAGATTTCTAGGTTTTAAGGAATTGAATATGTCTTTTCTTTGATTCAGAAATTCAAGTTAGGGGAGTTGCCCCTGGGTGGCTCAGTTGGTTAAGCATCTGACTCTTCATTTCGGCTCAGGTCATGATGTCACAGTTTGTGGGATCGAGTCCTGTGTCAGGTTCTGCGTGGAGGGCAGGGAGCCTGCTAAGGATTCTCTTTCTCTCCTCTCTTTGCCTCCCCCCTTCTCTCTCTCTCTCTCTCTCAAAATGAATAAACATTAAAAAAAAATTCAAGTTAAGATCTTGTAGTCTCTCAAGTTGTCATAAATAGAATGTGTTTGTTGTGTATGCTAATGGAAATTGTAAGCTCTCAGGAAAAATTACCTATGATTCAACAATAATTTGTTCCAGTGGAGAGTATGTTACTATACCCTAAAAAAGTAAGAATACTTGTTGTTTTTCAAAATTAAATTAAAAGTGTATTCATACATTATTAGGTACATGTCCAGCTTAGCATGTATGGCATTTAATTTTATATATATATATATATATATATATATATATATATATATATTACACATAGCTTACAGTGTTTTTGTCTTCTCATAGGTGAGTAGATATATTAGTATTTTTAAGGAGAAAATAGACCTTTTTTTGTTCTTCCATGTAATTTATTAATTTTTTAAATTTTTGTTTAAATTCCGGTTAGCATAGTGTGTAATATTATTTTCAGGTGTATAATATGGTGATTCAACACTTACATATAACGCCTGGTGCTCATCACAAGTGCACTCCTTAATCCCTGTCACCTGTTTAACTCACCTCCCTCCCCTCCTCCCCTCTGGTAACCATCAGTTTGATCTTTATGAAACTTTTTGTTTTCTAGAAGAAAAGTGTTATTCTCTCAGAAAAGTGATAGGAAGAATTCAGAACCTTTTGGGAGAGAGACACACAAATTATTTGATTTCTATTTGATTTTCTCTTTTGTTAAGAATTAATTTTGTCTGGTTAACCTTGTTGGACCAACAAGGTCCAAATTAATTGGATCTAATTTATATTGAAAAATAAGAGTGATGGAATCTCATTAAAAAGCCACATGTGCTACTTTGACAATATATCCCTTTAAGAAGTAAGATTGCTTTTAGAATACAGCTTTGCATTAGTAGTATTTCGTTGCAACTAGAGGAGTCAGTGCTCCCCAAATTGATACATGAATTTGATGCAGCTCTAGTCATAATCTCACCAGGCTTTTCTGCAGACATTTACAAGCTGATTTTTAAATTTGTGTGGAAGTTAAGAGGACCCAAAGGAATATCCAAAGGAATCTTGAAAGTAAGAACTAGCAAATTTCAGTGCTGAAAGGAAATATTTATGTGTTCTTTTGGTGTGAAGATTTCTTGAATTCTCTTAGAAATTAAGCAGGATTAGCTTTTACATATTGGACTTATATGAAATCGAAACATATATACATTTTACAGTGACCTACCTAAACCATCCAAGTTCATCTTTCACGTGTTGGTCAACTGATGATGAATTTTAATTATCTTCTAGTGTATGAAGGGGCCTGGCCACAGGATGATGGTTGTATTTGTCTCCCTGTCCCCTTCTCGCCCCCAACAAACCCTCCTCCCCCCCGCACTTTGTAGGGGCCTTAAGATTTTTCCTTTATGCAATTGTTTGTCATTCTTCTTACCACATAATGTATGCCATGGATGTTATCCTTACAAACTCTGGGGGTGTAGTGTATCTGAGTGTGCAGTGAGGAAAATTGTACATTTATGTGTAACAAAACTTGAAAAATGTGGCCTTAAACACGTGGAAGTTAATTTATCCTATGTAACAAAAAGTCCAGTCTAGAGTTCGAGAAATTCTGTGAAGCCTGAGCTCTCCAATTTTTGAATTAATGCAGCATCAGTGAGGATGTCTCCACGTCTAGGGTGAGATCACAGAGCCAGTGTTGAGATGTCCCTGACAGTCTTCTCTGCCTCCAGCTTTTGAACATTCCCCCAAACCCACTTCTCCACAGTCTGCCCCCAACTCCGATTTAATACCCTTGTGCTTAGGAGGTTTTAACATTAAGAGTGTTCTGAAAGTCAGGAGCACAAATCCACTTCTCCACATGAGTCCTAAATAAGACTTTGTCTCTTCTCCTCGTCCTCTCACCCTCACCCCTCTCCCCGCACCCACTGCCCCAGACATGTTCTGATATTGTATTGTTCTTTTCTTGATTTTATTTTAGGGAGAGAGAGAGAGAGCGAGTGAGGGAGCGCGAGCAAGAGAGTGGGGGAGAGGGGCAGAGAAAGAGAATCTCAAGCAGGCTCCATTCTCGGTGCAGAGCCCTACGGAAGGCACAATGTTATGACCCTGGGATTATGACCTGAACCAAAATCAAGAGTCAGACACTCAACCAACTGAGCCACCCACGTGCCCCTGTATTCTGTTTTTTTCAATACCATCTTCCAATTGGTCACCAGGTCCTTTTGATTAATTATTATTTATTTAGAAGTTGTCTCTGTTTATTCAGAACCGCCCTAGTCCCAGCAGCAAGGACGAATCAATTGCAGCTACTGATTGTGATATCCATTGCAGGTTCATGTTTCATTTCAGGTCTTCTTTATGATTATTTACCTTTTAAATATTTCACTTAACAGATACTTTCTATTTAGATCTTTTAGTGTACCAGCCAAGAAATAGCATTGGGCATAATTTAAGGACCTTTGACAGGGTGTATATACCTATGGGTCGGGACAGGTTAGTGTAATTTTTTTGAAAACACAGCAGAGAATTTTGGAATCCGGTTCCTGCTGCATCCCACCTCCTTCCACCGCCCCCAACATAAGACATAAGATGGTAACTCTTTACCTTGGTCAGACAGAACTTCTTACATTATTCCTCAAATGAGCAGTTAACTTGCTGATGTAATATCCCCTGGAAAAGAAGTAGTTAAGTTTTTCTTTTTTCTTTTTTAGGTTTACTTATTTATTTTGAGAGAGAGAGAAAGCATGAGTGGGGGAGGGGCAGGTCTGTACTGACAGTGTGGAGCCTGACATGGGGCTTGAACCCATGGACCGTTAGGGTATGACCTGAGCTGAAGTCAACCCTTAACCGACCAAGCCACCCAGATGCCCATAGTGAAGTTCTTTACCATTATTTCCTGAGACGGAGAGAGAATTGCTTTTTGATTGATTAATTTTAGTATTGTAAAATTCTTTTAAAAGAACATATCCCGGTTATGGGTTGAGTTGTGTTCCCCTGAAATTCAGATGTTGAAATTCTCACTTCCAAAACCTCAGAATTTGACTTCATTTGGACATAGGGTTTTTATGGAGGTAATGAACTTAAAAGGAGGTCATTGGGGTAGGCCCTAAACGAATATGACTCCTGTCCTAATTAGAAAGGTATTTGGACATACACACAGGGAGAATGCCGTAAGAGCGTGACGATGGCCTTCTGCAAGCCAAGGAGAGGGACCTCGAACAGATCCTTCTCTTGACAGTCAACCCTGCCTATATCTGATTTCAGACTTTTAGCTTCAAGAACGATGAGACAATAAATTCTGTTGTTCAAGCTACTCAGTTTGTGGTCATGGCAACTGTAGGAAACTGATCCGGTTCTTTATGAAAATCCTTCCTTGCCCTTAATGAGAATTCCTCTCAGATTCTGGCCGACTGTCAGTTCTTGATTTCTGTGAGAATGTGGGGGATTTTTGTAATTATTTTAATAATTTCTGGAGAAGCTGAGGTAGAGATTGATGTGTTTTCTAAAATATATACCTTTATCATGTTATGGATGATTATTTTCACTTGTTTTAAGGGCTTTGAAATTGCATTGCTCTTCTAGGTTTCCTTGAGTGCCTTGTCACCTGAATACCAGAATGTTCTTTCCTGTTCTGTTGCATCAGAGCAGGCACATCTCCCCATAGCATACATGTTCCTTAGTCCTTAGTCTCTGTGTTTGCATTTTCTTTAAGCAAAGCAGTATGCATTGGATATAAGTCCTCAAATGTCTAGAGAAATGATGTTCTCTTCAGATTTCACATATTGCATTCGATGCTGTGAGCTTATTTAACTGAGAGAAATCTTTGGGTGATATAATTTAATACTGAATGTTGTCACCATGGAGAAATGAATTCCTTCCAGATTCCCTTTTTGAAAAAGTCATTGTTGGGTATGTTTTTCAGCCAGGAACATGCTGTACCAAATTTATTAAAATTGGTTCAGTGCTTTGTTTCATTTTATAATATCAAATAGAAATACGGAAATTAAAAAAACAGATATGGAAATAATTATGTCATGGTAGCCTATGAAATGGTGAAAATGATATGTATAAGGTTTTATTAATAGGAAGTGAACTTGGAATTTTTTTCTTAAATGCATACCTTTTACTTGTAACAAAAGATGAAGTTTTTGGGGGGGGGGTGCACAAACTGAGAGTCATGTATTTTTTTTTTTAATTTTTAATGTTTATTTTTGAGAGAGGTAGAGAGACAGAGTGTGAGTGGGGGAGGGGCAGGGAGCAAGGGAGACACAGAATCCGAAGCAGGCTCCAGGCTCTGAGCTGTCAGCATAGACAGCACAATCTTAGCATTCTAAAGAGTCTATAGTTACACACATATCAGTTGTCACTTAAAAATTGGGGGCAGAAAAAATCACTACAGTGGCCATTTCTGATTGACCGTTTGTCAGTTGTGTAGGTGACCCACTAGTGTCTCATAAGATCTGGTGGAGTCTTCTGTCTTCTGTGGAGCCCTCTTTGATTAGTCCATCCTTCATTTCTTTTTAACTTCTCTGAACTAGTATTTAAGTTTTTAGCCACACAAGTTTATAACACTTAAATCTAGTTGTTTCACCAACTAGATCTTGATTTTGTCATGTGAAGGAATAATTCCCTGTATGTGTGCTGTCCTGCCAAAGGTATACTCCCACGTACACTACTTAATTGAGTATTCATCTCAAATTTAAACCCCTTTAGAAATACAAATCAAAACCACACTCAGATACCACCTCACGCCAGTCAGAGTGGCCAAAATGAAGAAATCAGGAGACTATAGATGCTGGAGAGGATGTGGAGAAACAGGAACCCTCTTGCACTGTTGGTGGGAATGCAAATTGGTGCAGCCGCTCTGGAAAGCAGTGTGGAGGTTCCTCAGAAAATTAAAAATAGACCTACCCTATGACCCAGCAATAGCACTGCTAGGAATTTATCCAAGGGATACAGGAGTACTGATGCATAGGGGCACCTGTACCCCAATGTTTATAGCGGCACTCTCAACAATAGCCAAATTATGGAAAGAGCCTAAATGTCCATCAAATTTAAACCCCTTTACCAGAACTAAATTTTTATTATGCAGAAATGAGTTTAAAGAGAAATCCTTTTTCCCTCGTTGGAAGTTACAATAAAAGACATTCATGATCTTGAGACATAATAAATACAGTTGAATGCGTTTTCCTTTGAACATACTCTTTGTGTGTGTGTGTGTGTGTGTATATATATATATATAAATGTTTATTTTGTGGGGTGGGGGAGAGACAGAGGGAGACACAGAATCCGAAGCAGCCACCAGGCTCCAAGCTGTCTGCACAGAGCCGGATGCGGGGCTTGAACTCACGAACCACGAGACCATGACTTGGATTGAAGTCGGACTCTTAACCGACTGAGCCACCCGGGCACCCCTGAACATACCTTTTTTAATGTTTAGCACACAGTGAAACAACCTTTTTCTTGAACATCGCTATTTATTACTGGTTTGGAGACCTGACAAGATTTACAGACCTCACTTGTCATTGGTAGCATAGCAGAATGAATAAGATGACAGCATCTGAAGTCAGGCTTCATGGATTTTGATTTGGGCTCCATTATTTCGCTTTTCGTCTTGTGACTCTTGGTGACTCACTGTCTGTATCTGTGAAAGAGAAGTGATAATAGTACTTGCTGCATGATTTATTGTGAGAATTGAGATTTTAATTATATTTTATATATATAATGGAATTTTATGTATTGTCCTTTATGTGTGTCATATATATGATGCTTGGGAGAATCTTGGCACTCAGGAAGTTCAAGTTGGCTTCATAATACAAATGTATACGTTTTAGAAGGAAATAATATAATAGTTGACATTATTCTTATGACGTTTCTAGGTTTGAAAACACAATGGCAGGAAACAGCCTTGTCCTACCCATTGTTCTTTGGGGTCGCAAAGCACCAACACATTGCATCTCAGCAGTACTTTTAACAGACGACGGGACCACGATTGTAACTGGATGCCATGATGGACAGATATGTCTCTGGGATCTCTCAGTAGAATTGGAAGTGAGTATTTGAAATGGATATTGTATTTTTTAGAATCAAGGAGCTTCTTAATCGAAAACAACAGTCCCAGAATAATATTTGGCCTCATAACATGTTTTCTGTGAAATGTGTTGTGACTAAAATTATTATTATGTAGATTGTTAATTTGTATTATTCATCAGAGTTGGTTTCTGCTGCCTTTGGCTATTTTCAGTTGTGTCTACCCTAAGTGGGTTAATAGGTTACACATAAGATTTATCAAAAGATTTTTATTCATACTGAAGGAAGTTTCCAGAAAGGTATTAAAAACCGATTTTGAACATTTATACCTTCTAAGGTGAATGTCTCGAAGAGAGCAAAACTTTTTATAAAGCATAAGTTTGATTGTATTTATTACGTATTATCATTCTTTCTTACTATGGAGCGCTCAGTGTGCTGTGGTTCGAGGCCTTCTCGGTGGACAGGCCAGGGAAGTAGGAGTTGGGGATACGCATGCAGAGTTCACACTGATACCTCCAATTCTGGGATAACACCTCAGGGTTTATTCTCCTTTTTTCCTCATATTTTTCATCTCCCTCTCTGATAGTTTTCCCCAGGGATTTTTTTCTGTCAAGGGTAACAGAGAAAATGGGGTGGTAGGTGGCATGGGATATAGGGCAAACAAGTTGAGGTTTTTTTTTTTTTTTTTTTTTTTGTAATAGCCTTATTGAGATAAAAATCACACAGTTTACTCTCTTAAAGAAGTTGCGTTACATACATATACACAATGCAGTATTATTCAGGCATGAAAAAGAATGAAATCTTGCCATTTGGAATGACATGGATGGACCTCAAAGGGCATCATGCCAAGTGAAATAAGTCAGACAGAGAAAGACAAATAACTCTATGATCTCCCTTATATGTTGAATCTGAAAAATACATATATTTTAAAAAATGAAGCTCATAGTGAACGGATTGGTGGTTGCCGGGGGTGGGGGTGGGAGAAGTGGGTGAACTTTTCTTGTTTTTGTTTTTTAGTTTAAATAAATTAAAAAATAAAGTGTACATTACCACAGTCAATTTTATAACATTTGCATTACCTCAGAAACACACCCTGTATTCTTTAGCTGTCATTCTTAATACCCCCATTTCCTCCCAAGGCAACCACTGATCTGTTTTTCTGTCTCGTTTTACAATGTGCAATATACATAAGGACATTAATTTGATATGATAAATGGTCCCATGTCCCATATGTAACTCTTCTGTGGGTTTCGCTATTCTGGACATTTCATATACTTGGAATAATATGTGTTTTTTTGTGGGGGTGTGACTGGCTTTTTTTACTTAGCATACATAATCTCAGAGTTTACTGTGTTGTAACATGTATCAATACTTCATATTTTTATTTTACTTTTTTATTTTATTTTATTTTATTTTTTTAAAGAAGTTTTTAATAAGTATTTATTTTGAGAGAGAGAGACACAGAGGGCAAGCAGGGGAGGGGCAGAGAGAGAGGAAGACACAGAATCTGAAGCAGGCTCCAGGCTCCAAGCTGTCAGCACAGAGCCTGACGTGGGGCTCGAACCCATGAACTATGATATCATTACCTGAGCCAAAGTCAGATGCACAACTGACTGAGCCACCCAGGTGCCCCTATTTTATTTATTTTTTAAATTTATTATTGTTTTTATTTATTTATTTTTTACTGATTATTTGTTTTTGAGAGAGAGAGAGAGAGTGCAAGCAGGGGCGGGGCAGAGAGAGAGAGAGAGACAGACACACACACACACACACACACACACACACACACACACACAATCTGAAGCAGGTTCCAGGCTCTGAGCTGTCAGCACAGAGCCTAATGTGGGGCTCGAACTTGCGAACCGTGAGATCATGGCCTGAGCCGAAACTGGACGCTCAACTGACTGAGCCACCCAGGCACCCCTATATTTCACATTTTTAAGTGGTCAAATAATATTCGATTGTATGGGTGTACTAAATTTAACTTACCAGTTGACGGACATTTGGGTTGTTGGCGCTTTGGGCCATACTGAATAATGCTGCTGTGAACATCGGTGTGTGCGTTTTTGTGTGGTGCCACCTTTTTGTTGTTCTTCAGTACACACCCAGGCACGGAACCACTGGAACTGGAAAAACGACGTGTGCACTTAGATGACATGTAAAGCTTGGGTGTACATGTTGGAAAGTAGCTGGAGAGAAGAATTACAGGATGTGATACACCTTCAGGATTGGTAGTAAACTAAATATGAATCAGCAGTGAAGTCGTGAGCAGAAAAAAACTCATACCACGTTTTACTGGAATGATTACAAGCAATAAGACTTACTTATAAGAGCTTAGAAACAATTCTTTCACTATTTTTTTTTTTTTTTGCATAGATTTTACTGTAGTGTTATATTTATTTAAGTTCAAGTAAGAGGGAGAAAAGTGACTGGGGGGAGTAAGAAATGGGCGTGGTGGGGTAGGGCTAGGAGAGAAGTGTATCTTTTGAAAGACATTAAGGGAATTGGACTATTTACCCAGGGAAAATGAAGGCTAAATAAAAATTGGCTTGGTTATTGTGTTTGATATATGTGGACGATCTTTAGTGTCATACTTTGTAGCAGCTATTTTTTATTTATTTATTTTTTTCCAATATATGAAGTTTATTGTCAAATTGGTTTCCATACAACACCCAGTGCTCATCCCAAAAGGTGCCCTCCTCAATACCCATCACCCACCCTTCCCTCCCTCCCACCCCCCATCAACCCTCAGTTTGTTCTCAGTTTTTAACAGTCTCTTATGCTTTGGCTGTCTCCCACTCTAACCTCTTTTTTTTTTTTCCCTTCCCCTCCCCCATGGGTTTCTGTTAAGTTTCTCAGGATCCACCTAAGAGTGAAACCATATGGTATCTGTCTTTCTCTGTATGGCTTATTTCACTTAGCATCACACTCTCCAGTTCCATCCACGATGCTACAAAGGGCCATATTTCATTCTTTCTCATTGCCACGTAGTACTCCATTGTGTATATAAACCACAATTTCTTTATCCATTCATCAGTTGATGGACATTTAGGCTCTTTCCATAATTTGGCTATTGTTGAGAGTGCTGTAGCAGCTATTTATGCTGATGAAGGGCCAATGAGAAGAAATGTAACATGGCTGGGGGAGGCACAGAGTGTCTTTTCTTGAAGTCTTGGTGTCTTCTCTTCTTTTTCTAGGAAAGGGTTTAAAACTGTAGCTAAATTTGTGCCATCCACCTCTTGATCTCCTTTTATCTGTGAAAAAGTGCAGCCTGGTCTAACATGGTGGTAATAAAATGTCCGAGGGAAATTGTAGAAGCAGTTTAGACAACCTAGTGAGTATCTAGACAGATGGCTGATCAGATCAGATGGTGATCAGAGGAAACTTGTTGATGTAGATACTGTCTCTTATAAGCAATATTTGTAAAGCTCCATTACCTATAAAAGTTACAGGATATTTATGAGACTGATTCCTGTCTTCTTAAAGCTTCCATTCTGTTAGGAAAACGGATCTTTTCTGAGAATAGTATCATCCTCGTTGTTGAAGAAAGAAGTAAAACGTTATGGTTAGAGCTTGGCCTTTGGAGTTGGGCAAACGTGGCTTGAACCTTGGCTGCTCTAGTATCTCGCTGTGACTTTGGGCAGTTTACTTGACCATTTTGAGCCAAAGTCTTGCCACATTTAAAATATGGTGTACCACACAAGGTTGAGGATTCTGTGAAGGAATGCATATTAAACAGTTATCACAGTACTTGCACATAATAAGGTTTTATTTAGTGAATGGTAATTATAGTATCTTAGGTAGTAGAAAGAAAAAAAAGTTCAAGGAGATTTAAAAATAAAGGAATATTGAATGATGGCTAACTACAGAATGAACTAGCCTCAAGGTCTCAGATTAGAATGTGGATCTTACTGTTTACTCTTAGGAATTGATACATCACAGGGGTGCCTGGGTGACTCAGTCCGTTAAGCATCCAACTTTGGCATAGGTCATGATCTCACAGTTCATGGGTTCAAGCCCTGCATTGGGGTGTGTGCTGACAGCTTGGAGCTTGGACCCTTCTTCAGGTTCTGTGTCTCCCTTTCTCTCTGCCCCTCGCCTGCTTGCACTCTCTCTCTCAAAAATAAACAAACATTAAAAAAAAAATTAAAAAAAAAAAGAACTGACACATCGCATCTTTTATTTCTAGTTATCTTGCCTTGCCACTGATAACGTAATAATTGTCACTTTTGAACTGTGTAGTCTTTGAGGATGGATGGTCTTTATGAATTGTTGAACAGATTATTTTATGATATTTCTTTGTACTGATTATGAAATGTTAATAACTATGATTTAACTTAAATTTTTATGGAAAATGGTGAGGTAAAGAAAAAGTATAAATATACCATGTATTTTTTTCCTTTGATTATATGAATACCTATTTTCTCTTGTAGTTTCTTGATGTTAAGACCTTATAGTTGTGATTTGGCATTGATACTAGGCATAGCTGTATTTTTGGATGATTATCTGTGTATGATGATTACTCTTCCTCTGCTTGCCATTTGGTAGTCATTCAGAGCCACTTCTTAAAGCCATCTTTTTTTTTTTTTTCTTTAAACTCCAGAAAAGTCTTTTTAATGAATAAGTTTCTGTTCATTAAAGACACATGTTGATTTATGAAAATATTATCTTAAAACTTTTCTATTTTTTCGCTTTGTACTTATGAAGTAAAAAATATAGTTTCATTTACACATTTTGTTTTTTGTTTTTTTGTTTTGTTTTGTTTTTTGCTTTCATATGACAGTGGGTGGCAGAGCCATGTATTCTGGTTTTATTTTACAAATGTTCATTGTCACTATTTAGAAATACAATTGCTTTTTGGTATTTTGACTTGCGTACTGTGACTGTACTATATTCCTTTTTGGTTCTGGTAGAGTCTTTTTCTAGATTTTTTAGATTTCTAGTTTAAGGGTCAACTATTCTATTCTTTTTGATTCTGTTGTAAATGTGATTACTTTCTTAATTTCTCTTTTCGATGTTTTGTTGTTAGTGTATAGAAATGTAACTGATTTTTGTATGTTTATTTTGTATCTTGCAACTTTACTGGATTTGTTGATTAGTTCTAGCAGTCTTTCAGTGGTATCTTTAGGACAGGTGGGATCACATCATCAGCAAACAGGAAAAGTTTTGCTTTTTCCTCTCTGATTTGGATGCCTTTTATTTATTTTTTCTTGCCTAACTGCTTTGGAGTAACTATGCTGAATAGCAGTAGCAAGAGTGAATATTTTTGTTCCCGATTTTAAAGGAAAAAGCTTTTAGCTTTTCACTGTTGAGTATGATAGCTGTGAGCTTGTCATATATAACTTTTATAAAACAGGTACATTCCTTCTATACCCAATTTGTTGAGAGTCTTTAATTATGAAAGGATATTGAATTTTGTCAAAAGCTTTTATTGCCCCACTGAGATGATCATGTGATTTTTATGCTTCATTCAAATATTTTTGTTTATTTTTCTAGATTATGGTGGGAGTAAAGTCCAATTCTAGTTACTTGTTTTGGCTGAAAGTGGAATCTTCCAGCAAAGCCATGTACATTTGAAATAAAGCTATTGGTAAAGTTGATTTTCTTGGGAGAAATTAAATAATTGACCAAGAGCATATTTTTTAGTGGAAGATTACTGAATCTCTGTATGCAGGTGGGGTTGGATGTGTGAGAAAAATTTTGATGTATGGGAAAATGTTCTAGGCCCTTCGTAACTATAAACAATGATTGATTCTTAAATAATTAAAATAAAAATTTAGCCTCTGAGGGAAAAAATGCATATTGTATAACTAGAAAAAACAGATTAAAATTTTCTCTTAATTATAATTATACAAAAGATAACTAAAATGAATTTTATTTGGAAAATCTCTTCCATTGCCACATATCAGAACTATAGAACAATGTCTGTACTCTTTCTGTGGAATATTTGATTTTGAACAGTGTAGCTTTACTAATAAATTAGGATGTGTTCTTTATAGCATATGCAGATGTTATCAATGTTTGTATGTATTAAATATTTAATTAAAAAATATATTTTGAAATAACCTAAGGCCCTGAAGTTACCTGAAGTAAACATAACATTCGGTACAAAGTAGATAAATTTGGGAGCTGATTGCCAGATTAGTTTAGAATAGTGGGTATTAAGCCGTCCTTCCTCTGAGGCACTATGTTGTCACTAAATCATTAGTCTGTGAAGGTCGTTCTTAGTTGCTGATAGTTAATGTTGCTATCAGCATTTGGAAGGGTGCCTGTCCTCTTATTTTTTGAGTTTTGATGGTGTCAATCTAGAGACTCTAAATGTGTTTTCAGGTCAGTGAACGTACTGCTTAAAAAATAAGTGGGGTTAAATTACTTTATTTTATATACCAACATTCTTAACCTGATTTTTCAGTTCTCTATAACTTAGTGCTTAAGACTGCCCGCTTGGCTCCTAGCTCTGTCGTTCTCTGTAGGATGCTGGGCAAACAGTGTTACTGGTTACTGGTCGTTCCAGTTTTGACTTTAGAACTACCTGGCGGGGTGACTGTTGAGCATTTAATAGGTAGGATTCACTGTTTTGTGGCTTTTAGGTTTTGGTGTTCTGAGCAATTCTTATCAAGTCTGTATTTTATATTTATATTTATATTTAATATTTAACAGGATTCCTAAAAGATTAATTTTTAAAAATTTGATACTTGCATCAACATACTTGTGTATTTCTAGGTTAATCCTCGAGCACTGTTGTTTGGTCACACGGCCTCAATCACCTGTTTGTCTAAAGCTTGTGCTTCTACTGACAAACAGTATATTGTGAGTGCGTCTGAAAGTGGGTAAGTATTTTTGTATTCACTTTTTTCTTCATAAGTCTTTATTGCAAATAGTACCGGTGTGTTAGTGAGGAGGGAAGCTTTTTTTTTTCTGGTGAAGTATCTTTTAAATAAATTCTTAGGTTGTCTAAACTTAACAATACTTAAAATATGGTTTTATAAATCTGAATTTTCTTTATTAATGATTTTATAATACTTTTATTATAATTTATGATTATGTTTTTGCCTTGCTCTTGAGCAATTCGGAATAGCTTAAAAGTTAAAGCCTGATCATTAATCTCCGTGGTATCTTTACTGAGCTGGCAGACAACTTTGAGAGTTTTAAAGAACCTGAATGATGGGTAGGCTAAAATAAATTTGGAAGATAAAATCATGCAAAGTTCATATAATGTCATATATGTTAATATACTTATGTAATTATATATGTTCCTGAGTCTTAGAATATAACTTGTTTTTGGAGAGAGAGGCAATTAGATAGTAGTTGTAGGGTTCACAGGCGTTTTTAAAACTTTTTTGGTGCTTAGAAAATTATATACATAATATGTTATTGAAGAGAGTTGGGGACCTGGAAGAGAATTATTTAAGAAGTTGTTCCCTCCCCTTCACTCCCCATAATTTATGAATTTGAAAAGAACCTTATGTAACTTGTTTGAAACAAGAAGAGGCAGCTCTAGGTAAAAATAATCCCTTTTGGACAGTTAAAGGGTAATTCACACTAGCATGCATAGAGGCAGCTCTAGGTAAAAATAATCCCTTTTGGACAGTTAAAGGGTAATTCACACTAGCATGCATATTCTAAATAAGATTGAGCATCCTTTGAAAAATTGTTTCACACCATGTGAGATCTAAGAAAGGGCATCTTGAAGAAAGCCCTAAGAATATTAGCACCATTGCTTTTTATTAATGTTGTTCTTTGTATTTCAAAGATCATGACATATTTCTAATTTTGAATGTTGTATCCTTAGTTTGAAATTTGAGCCCCCTTTTTTTTTTTTTTTTTGGTATGCACTTGATAAAGCTTATGCAATAAATACAGAACCAAAATTGGAATATTACATTTAACTTGCAAAGGTTTGGAATTCAGTTGACTTTAATTTTTGTTTTGTGCTGGGCTAAATTTTCTAGCTATGCTCATAACCAATGGAAAGTTCCAGTGGTTTAAATTAAAGGCTTGTTTCTTATTTTTGTCACTTGACCCTCATATGTCATTTGGGGCTCTGCTTTGTTATTATTGTGACTTTGAGGTTGAAGGAGCAGCCATTGTCAGAAGCAGCCACTGTCTGGAATGGAGGCAGATGAGAAAGAGAGATCTTGAGGCCCTCACATCAGTTGTGGCCAGAACTACTCACATGACTTTCCCAACCAAAAGGGAGCCAGGCAGTGGAGCCCTACCATGTGCCCAGAAAGAATGTGGATTTAGGTGGGAGTGGTCAGGTTGGAGGGGAGGTTGGGATGGTGAGTGAGGACCAGAATTTTTCACGAACAGCAATAATGACTATACGTTACTTTTTCTGGCATATATCAGTTTTAGTGGAAGATTTATTTTAAAATACTACAGAGTTGGACAGTGCTTGTAAAAATCAGATTTAAATTTAGCTATTATTTTGTTTTATAGAGAGATGTGTCTTTGGGATGTGAATGATGGCAGATGTATTGAATTTACAAAATTAGCCTGCACACATACAGGCATACAGGTTAGTATCTGTTTCTATAATTGTCCAAGTCAACACAACTTATTACAGGTGTGCAATTAAATGGTTTTTCAGACATTGAGCCTATATTTTTAAGTGAAAAATGGGTGGAGATGAGGAATAGGACAAGACCACAGTTGGGGTAGTGAAAGTATTCCTCATCAGATGGTATGGTAGGGGTAAGTAGAGGTGACTGATGGGAAAAGGTGGAGGGTAAGCCACTTGTGCCCTTTCTGGCCGTCCTGGTTCCCCCAGTGAGAGCCCCTTCACTAATTGGCTCAGTGCTCTAGACCCTAAATAATGAAATTCTTTCATGCTAAAGCCTTCACAACTCCATTCATGATTGACACAAATTGACCCACTTTACAGATCATATCCTGTTTATTGCTTGTGCAATTGGCCCTTGGGAACATTTTTTGACGTTTTTACTCTGTTGAAGAAATGACGATTTCATATGCCTTCCTTACACAAGAATTTATGTAGGAATTTATAGTTTCTGACTTACATTCTTGGTATTCTTTCTTACTCTTTCATAATTGTCAAGTTCTTTGTGCTTCAATTTACGCCTCATTTACCCTGCTGCATGTTGGGAAAGTCATAAGTCTATAGAAAATGTGATTTGTGTTCTCAGTGGGGCAGGAGAGGGAAGGGAGAACTGAGCACATATCGTATAGGAATTTCTCTTATGGTGTTTCATTTAGTCCTCCCCACATCATTCCAAATCAAGTAGGAGTATACTCTCTTACGTGTAAAGAAGCTGAGACCCAGAGTGATTGAATGACTTGCCCTAGTCTCACAGTGAGTCATTCCTGGCCCAGGATCAGAAATCAGGTTTCTCTTTCTGTTCTTTCTGTTACATCATACTGCCTCCTTTAAAACAAGTGAATACCGTCATTTGTTGAGAAAGAAAACTTGTGCCAGCAAAGATTAGAGAAGCAGTGAAATACGTAGAAAACTACTTAGGGCTGAGGTGGCGGTTTGTGTATTTATAAAGGTCTTTTTTTTGACCGTGATCTGGTGAAGACCTTTTAAAACTTGCTTCTTCAATGCTGTTAGGATGTTTACTTTTTCTTTAAGGGGACTATATTATTTTTTATGATATGAAGAATCATCAGGGTTTATATAGAGAAAAGGGATAGTAAATGATATACCAGTTAGTGGTTTTATAGATAATTTATTGAAAAATTATATGTAAATGTCTTGAGCTCATTGAATATCAATATTTTGATTATTGTATAATTCCATGATTTAAAAAGTTTTGGTTTACATTTTAGGAAAAATTATCTTTATTCAACATAGTTTTAGTACCTATTATTTATCAGATCCCATATTGGACCCTGTATTTAAATTGGCAGCTATCTATCTCTAAGTAGAAGATGCTCTTTGGCTGATTCACTAGTGTGTGACAATTGATCCCTGTGTGATCTTCACCCTCTCAGGTCCAGAGCAAGTTGTTTGTTTATATAAGCAGAAATGATAAACCTTGATAATATTGGTGCGTACTGAAACCATGAGGAAATGCCAACTTATTAAATTATCACATAATATTTGGAAAACTTGTTTCTCCATTCAGGATACTTTCTTTGCTAGTATGAAAGTGTCTAGGAAGCTAAATTTTAGTGGTCAGAAGATTATTTGGGAGTATAACTTGAAAGCAAAAGGTGGGAAGCATTTCATCCGGCAAGTCTAATAAAATATCCCCGCCCCCAGGAGAGAGCTCTTCTCCAGTGACTACAGTGCGCATGTCTGTCCCGGCTGATGTTAGGTGGATACTGCCAAAGTTTGCTTCTCTGCACCCCTCTTTTCCTCCTTGACACCCCTCCCCTTTAATGGGTCAGGAGTACCGGTGGTCACATGATCACATGTGAGTGACTGGCAGTCCTGAGACCTCCAGATTGTGTGTTGTGTTTTTGGATCAACCTTCTAAGATCTAGGGATACCCTCTGGGGTTGTTTGCATTTAATTAGACCCCCCTCTTGGAGTTTTAGTGATGCTGCCTTGTCCTTAGTTAATGTGCTCCACGATCAGTGTTTTTGTGTAAGAAGTTGTAATTCTTCTTATACAGGGTACCCCATAGTTGAGGAAAGATCATATTCCTTCGCATGCAGTGTTGAACCTGAGAATAGGACTAATGAGTGTGGGAGCAGACTGGACCCAGGTTTCTCAGTTATTTCCCCAGTGGTGGATGGTGGAGTGGTTATAGCAGTGCCCTTTGTTTTCAGTCTAGCTTGCCCCCGTGTAATTCATATAAGATCCAATCATTTGGGAAGTAATAGTCTGGATATTAGATTTCACCTTCTAGAAATTCTCTACAAGAATCATTCCACTAAGAGTCACTTTTTTTTTTTTTTTTTTTTGAAGCTAAGGGGAGACAGGTCCTTTGATAAGTTGTTGGTCTTGTTTTGATAGTTATTCTTCCTCTGCTCTTTGGTTGATGGAAACCCATCTTTTCCTTTTGAGTTATTCTTGGAATGAGTAACATGTAGGTCATGATTGTGTTGGTTCTTCTATTTTTCTTCCACAGAGTATAAATGTGCATTATGACAATGGTTTATGTGATTGTCTCATGCTCTAGTTTGAAATAAAACACTTGGATTAATCGGAATTCGCTGCTGATTATAATATGTTTGAACAGCAATCATCTAATACATTTTATTTGGTCATAACTAGTAATTATAAGTCTATACCCACCTATTACCATTCAGTTAAAATTCATATTTTTGCTTTGCTTTGTGAAGAGATTCCTTTTGCTTTGCTTTGTAAAAGCTGATTGTATTGAGGTGTTTTTCAACGTTTTTGTTTTTTTTTTTAATTTATTTTTGGGACAGAGAGAGACAGAGCATGAACGGGGGAGGGGCAGAGAGAGAGGGAGACACAGAATCGGAAACAGGCTCCAGGCTCCGAGCCATCAGCCCAGAGCCCGACGCGGGGCTCGAACTCACGGACCGCGAGATCGTGACCTGGCTGAAGTCGGACGCTTAACCGACTGCGCCACCCAGGCGCCCCTGTATTGAGGTGTTTTATGAATTCATTCAGTAGTCCTTTTTTAGATGCTATGGGGGATTAAACACGAAGAATTATGATGAATTCAAAAGGGAGGATTTTAGGAAAAGAATAATTTTTGTCAGATATTTTGAAGTACTAATGTAACCTGATGGATGTATGTGTATACACATATAAGAATATGTGTATATATAAGAAAGTTATAATCTGCACCACGTAGTCTGTGTCTGGAAATATTACTGGAGAGACTGAGCGCCATGACAAGCTTGATGAGGGCTTGTGAATCAAGTCTCTCAAGTAAAGGAGAATATTTAACACTTTTTTCCTTTTAGTTCTACCAGTTTTCTGTTGGAAATCAGAAAGAAGGCAGGCTTCTGTGCCATGGCCACTACCCTGAAATCCTCGTTGTGGATGCCACCAGCCTTGAGGTGTTATACTCCTTAGTATCAAAGATCTCTCCAGACTGGATTAGCTCCATGAGTATCATTCGATCCCATCGAACACAAGGTCAGTGTGTGACGTCCTTTAGGAACTTCAGTACCCTGACATGACGGGCGGTTTCCTGTAGAGTTTTGTAATGCATCGTATGTGATACAAACCGTAAGCATAATACATAAACAAGAAGTTTGAAGGAAGGAGAGGGGGCATCAGAGGTTGGCAGAGTTGGCGGGGGTGGGGCAGATCATGGAGGACCTTGTGTGCTAGCTAGGGAACTTGGGTTTAGTCCTGTAGATTGGGTTTGGCAGACTTGTACTAGAAAGGACCACATACTAAATATTGTAGGTTTTGCAGGCCATATGATGTGTGTTTCAGTTCTGCCAGTGTAGCACAAAAGCACATAGATAGTACATAAGTGAACGAGCCTGTCTGTGTTCCAATAAAATGTTATTTAATTTAATTAATTTTTTTTTTGAGAGAGAGTATGAGTGGGGGAGAGGGGCACAGGGAGAGAGAGAATCTTAAGCAGGCTCTATCCCATTGCCCTGGAATCGTGACCTGAGCCGAAATCAAGAGTCGGACACACCCAACTGATTGAGCCACCCAGGCGCTCCCAAGAAAACATTATTTACAAAAACAGCCAGTGGGCTAGATTTGACTCATGAGCTGTAGCTTTTTGGCCCTGGCCGTCGATGTTGGGTGGTGTCTGATGATAATACTTCAAGGGACTTCTGTTTTAGACATCACTTTGGTGCCATTGTTGAGAATGGTTTAGGTGGGAGATGGTTTTAGTACCCCCAGGTGACTGGTGCAGATCTGAAGTCCAGCAGTGGCTGTGGACATAGAATGGATGGGTTTGCAGCACTTCCCAAGGCTCGTTAAAGAGTGTTGATTCTGAAGGGTGTTAATAGGTATTAGTGAAAAAGGAGGGTTCAGGCAAATATATTAGGGAGATGTTCAGTGAAATAAAATTGAACAGACTTCTTTAATGTGGGACTTTCTCACGTAGAGGCTTTTTTTTTTTTTTAATGTTTATTTGTTTATTTTGAGAGAGAGTGTGTAAGTAGGGGAGGGGCAGAGAGAAAGGGAGAGAATCCTAAGCAGGCTGCACACTGCCAGCCAAGAACCTGATGCAGGGGCATGATCTCCCAAACCGTGAGGTCGTGACCTGAGCTGAAATCAAGAGTTGGATGCCTACCGGGCTGAGCCAGTCATATGCCCCTCACGTAGAGGCTTTTTAATGCCTATTGGAGAATTACTGCTTTATTTCTGAACACAGCAGTGAAAAGTATTTTTTTAACCTTCAACTTCTTCATTTTCCAGGCAATAGGGAGCTCCTTGTTAGTGCATTCCCCTTAATCTTAGTTACAATCAACATTTTCTTTGAAAAAAGGACTATATTTGGGGTGCCTAGGTGGCTCAGTCGGTGAAGCAGCTGACTTTGCCTCAGGTCACGTTCTCATGGCTTGTGAGTTTGAGCCCCCTCATCCGGCTCTCTGCTGTCAGCGTAAAGCTCGGTTCAGATCCTCTGTCACCCCCTCTCTCTGCCCCTCCCTGGCTTGTGCTTGCCCTCTCTCAAAAACAAATAAACATTAAAAAAATTAAAGAAGCAGTTTGCACGTTTGTTTTAAATTTTTGCACTATTTCCACATGAACTCGCTGTGGTCTGAACAGGATAGGATGTAACTTTGATGAAAGCTTTGGTGCTGTGCATACACAGTAAATGTTACTATCATAATGTTGCAGCATATGTAATTTTTAATCTGCATTTGCCATAGTATTCTAGTCTGTGGATATTTGAGCGTTTTCGATATGCTAGGATGTTCCACTTTTACTATGGATTGACGGGCTTGTGAACAGTTGTTAGAGCATCTCTGTACAGTGTCAGGACATGTAATCACTGTGTTCCAGGGCCTTGCCTTGCCTAGAGAACAGTCTAATATGATGAGGTTTTTATTTAAAGACAGCAAATGGTTCTTTTTAATAAAAGTAATAACTCCTTTCGATTAATATGCTGAATGCTTATACCTGGGGTGTGTCTTAATTTTCATAACAACCCATTAAGCTAGGTACTGTTGTTATTCATTTGTATTTGCTTGCAGATAAGCGTCTCAGATACACAACCTAACCTTACACCTTAATGGCTGGAAATAAATAAAACCCCAAACCAGCAAATAAAACCCCAAACCAGCAGAAGACAGGAAATAAGATTAGAGCAGAAATCAATGCTATCGAAACCAAAAAAAACAGTAGATCAATGAAACCAGAAGCTGGTTCTTTGAAAGAATTAACAAAATTGATAAACCACTAGCCAGCTTGATCAAAAAGAAAAAGGAAAGAACCCAAATAAATAAAATCAAGAATGAAAGAGGAGAGATCACAATCAACACAGTAGAAATAAAAACAATAATAAGAGAATATTATGAGCAATTATATGCCAATAAAATGGGCAATCTGGAAGAAATGGACAAATTCCTAGAAACATATACACTACCAAAACTGAAACAGGAAGAAATAAAGAATTTGAACAGACCCATAACCAGTAAGGAAATCGAATTAGTAATAAAAAATCTCCCAAAAAACAAGAGTCCAGTGCCAGATGACTTTCCAGGGGAATTCTACCAAACATTTAAGGAAGACTTAGCACCTATTCTCTTGAAGCTGTTCCAAAAAATAGAAATGAAAGGAAAACTTCCAAACTCTTTCTATGAAGCCAGCATTACCTTGATTCCAAAACCAGACAGAGACCCTACTAAAAAGAACTATAGACCAATTTCCCTGATCAGCATGGATGCAAAAAACCTCAACAAGATATTAGCCAACCGGATCGAACAATACATTAAAAAAATTATTCACCACGACCAAGTGGGATTTATACCTTGTCTGCAGGGCTGGTTCAATATCCGCAAAACAATCAATGTGATTCATCACATCAATAAAAGAAAGGACAAGAACCACATGATCCTCTCAATAGATGCAGAGAAAGAATTTGACAAAATACAGCATCCTTTCTTGATAAAAACCGTCAAGAAAGTAGGGATAGAAGGATCATACCTGGAGATCATAAAAGCCATAATGAACGACCCAATGCTAATATCATCCTCAATGGGGAAAAACTGAGAGCTTTCCCCCTAAGGTCAGGAACAAGACAGGGATGTCCACTCTCACCACTGTTACTCAACACAGTATCGGAAGTCTTAGCCTCTGCAATCAGACAACGCAAAGGATTAAAAGGCATCTGAATTGTCCAGGAGGAGGCCAAACTTTCACTCTTTGCAGAGAACATGTATTTGCTTACAGATAAACAGACTGAATTTAAGACAGATTAGTTAAATTACCCATAGTTCATTGGTTAGTGAAGAAAATGTGATTTTAACACATATCTCCCTCTTTCTGGAGCCTGCATTTACCTGATTTCCAGTGTCTCTGCTCGCAAAGTTATTTATGCTGTCATGGAGCTGTGACTGCTTCTTACTGGAAGCTTATGAATTCAGATTTTATATCATGTCTTCTCTTGATCACAGTCTATAGAGGGTGTAATGTGTCATAAAATGTTAGAAGGCAGGCAGGTGGGTGGGAAAGTGAGGAAATGTGTGTCTTCAAGAAATTGAGTGTGCTCATCCATGATAAGTAATTACAAATTGTGAATTTGGAAGAATAAACCTTCATTAAGTCATCACGTAATCATAGTGATCAGGAACATTTGAAATTATTAAAAGCTAGTTGATCAGAAATAAAAGAATTCAAGCTGTGTACAACTTTTCCTTGACTTTCAAATTTGTGAACTGTTAGGTTTCAAAATCTGTTTTTTATTATTTCAAGAAATATTGAATTATGTTTTTATGCCAGTTGAAAAGCATTATTACTTAATTTTATTAACTTGAACCATGTTACTATTTAGAAAGAAAGCATATTATGTTTGTAACCTTGGCTTCTTCGTCCCTCTCTACTTAGAGGATACTGTGGTAGCCCTTTCAGTGACGGGCATCTTGAAGGTGTGGATTGTCACCTCTGAAATAAGTGGCATGCAGGTGAGGCAAATGTTATGTTCTTACAGAGTCTTCAATTTTAGTGATGATAGGCCCCTCCTTTTTTTCTTTTTTCTTTTTTTTATTAGAGAGAGAGAGAGAGAGAATGAGAGAGAAAGAATGAATATCTTAAGCAGGCTCCACGCTCAGGGTGAAGCCTGATGTGGGGCTGATACCACCACCCTGGGATCATTACCTGAGCAGAAATCAAGAGTCGGATGCTCAACCGACTGAGCCACCCAGGTGCCCCTCCCTTTTTTTCTTGAAGCGCAAGGACAAAGCTATTCTTTTTCGAGAGCCTTATTGCCATAGTATTAGAACTTCCCCTACTCTGCGGTCTCTGTAAGTGCATTATGTTTTTCATTTTTGATAACAGACATCTGTTCTGTCAAGGACATGAAATAGAGAAACATACTGCATAGGATATAAAGTAGAGAAACCTAGAAGAGCTGGGATTTTTCTCGGTTGCTTCTATTAAAGTTAAAAGATAGTTTGCTTGAGGGGAAAAAAAAATAAAGTAAACCAACACAAAAAGTATGTGAAGCCAATTTTAGTTCCTCTCTCTCTCTGTTCTTTGGGCTTGAATTCCTTGTAACTTTTTGTCAGTAGGAAAGGCAGATCAATATTCTGACAGTATCGATGCTAATCTCTTCAGCTAGGGAATCTTTACACGTTGAATTTGGGAGGACCTGGAGGAATTGATCAGTTTTTGTTCTGTTTGTTTTTTTTTTTTTTAACCCACAAGGACATATAGATACAGAGTTTAGGATCAACTCAAACTTTTATCATCTGTTATTGTCGTAGTGATGACACTCTGATTCTCATCAGTGTTTTAATCTTGAATAGCTTTGTAGCAAGGCATAGTGCCCAGATATTTTTGGAGTGTATCTTTGCTGCTTTTTATTATCTTGGTTCTCACATAAGTGGCTAAAATGATGAATATACCAAGTGATGTCTTTCTTTCATTTTATTTGTTTTATCATTGTATGATAATTTTAATCAACAACCAAACCATTCCTGAAGTTCTATAAATCTTTCTCTTTTCAGGATACTGAGCCAATATTTGAGGAGGAATCCAAACCAATTTATTGTCAGAATTGCCAAAGCATTTCTTTTTGTGCATTCACACAAAGATCGCTTTTGGTTGTGTGCTCCAAATATTGGAGGGTAAGATAACTGCATAAGTAAGAAGCTGTATTTTTACCCTTCATGGTGTTGGTTTATCAGACTTCCAAAGATAATTATAAGGAAGAGCTTGGTGCAAGAATATTTTAACCATTTGGAATTCATGTGTGATTTTGAGATCAAATTTTTAGATGTTGGGGTTTGGCTATATATAGTTATCTTTTTGTTATTTTGGTTTATAGAATGCTTCGGAATAATGATTATTCTGTTGATCTTAATTTCTTCCCTTTGCTACTGTTTCAGTCATTATTTTCTCAGTGCAATGTAAGCAGTGGTGATGAGTTTTCTGCAGGTTGACCCGTCTTTGTTGTTATTCCCAGTTGCCGTTCCCTTCTGCTTTCTTGGATCTGGCATCACTTCTGAGCTACTGATGGCGGGAATATATTACTTCCACATTGCGAGACTTCAGTATTTCCATAATAGAAAAAGAGCCAGCATGTTTTGACCACTCGTGCCTAGCATAGTTTTCAAAGCTTTCCCTGCATTATTTCTTTTAATCCTCACAACTCCCTGAGGGGAAGTCTATTAGTTACCTAATCCTGCATAACAGATTACTTTAAAACTTCGCAGTTTCAAACAATAAACACGTATCACCCCCCCATCTGGTTCATGTATCGCCACCCCAACTGTGAGTCAGGAATGTGGGCACAGCTCAGCTGGGTGCTGTGGCTCAAGGTCTCCCACAGGCTGCGGTCAAGGTGTCAGCCAAGATGACAGTCGTGTTCTAGGAATCACCTAGGGTGGTTCTGCTTCCAGGCATACTCACTTGGTGGTTAGAAGGCTTAACGTCTAGCTAACTTGGCTGGAGGCATCAGTTCCTTGCCATGGGGGCCCCTCTCAGCCTGGGAACGGTCTTCCCTCAGCTTGAACAAGCAAGAGAAATTGTAGCCAAGACCCACCTGATCTGGCGACTGCAGTCTCCTCTCTTCTCCCACATTCAGTTGTTTAGAAAGTCACAAAATCCTGCCTGTGCTCAGGGGAGAAGATTGCACAAGGGTATGAGTACCAGGTCCGGGAGTCTTGGAGGCTGTCTGCCACGGCAGGGATTGTTACTTTCCCCATCTTGTAGGTGAGGTGCTGGAGGCTTGGGGACATAGCAAGCTTGACTAAGGTTGTACAGGTGGTAGTGGAGTTGCTGGGTTACAACTCAAGACAGCCTGACTGCAGCGGCTGCTCTCATCGCCACCATGTGATATGCCTCAGAGGGCACCGGATTGGTAGCGACAGACCGACTAGGGCCGCCGGTGGTGCCTACCTTAACCTTATTCTTACCACTGCTACTGTCCTGGAATCAGATTAGAGGAGAAGCTAGCAGTTGCTTAGTTACAGTAAGCTCCATGGGATCCTTCGTCTTAAAATTGAAAGCACTTGTAAATGGTAATACATCAGAGTGCAAGAGGACACAGTGAAAAGTATACATCCTTTTCCCCTGGTACGTTTCCTTGTCCTCCCCAGAGGCAGTGCTAATACCAGTTTCTCGTGTGTTCGTAATAAGCATCTTACAATCATGTGAGAACAGAAGAAAAAGACAATCCAGTAGGAAAATGGACAAAAACGTTTGATGAAAGGAGGAAGCCGATGGATGATAAATTTAGAAAGGTGCTCAGCTTCATTAACCATCAGGGAAAAGCATAGTAAAACAACTGAGGTAGCACTAGTAACTTACTAGAACGACTTTTCCGGATATTTATTGCCAAAAAGAAGTTTTCTGTTTTTATATGGTTAAGTTATCATCTTTTATGGATTCTTTTTTTTTCTTTTCCTTCTTTTTATGGTTTCTAATATAATTTGTGACATGTTCTAAAGGGCTCTTCATAAGCTAAGATTTAAAAATTTTTTATTTCATTATCCCTAATATTTGTATAATTTTTACTTTATATACCTTTGAATATTCAATTTGGAATTTATTTTGTATAAATTGCAAGATGTAGATCCAATTTATTTTTATTCCTGATGGACCCCCAGTTCCTGATGCCATTTGTTGAATAATCTATTTTTCTATTGTGATGCTTTTATAATATACTCTGTTCCTTTAATTACCGGAATCTGTTTCTGAACTTGTTAGTTTTTCTGTTTATGCATCAGTACGATATTGTTTTATTTTCTGTAGCTTTATAATTTGTTTTAATAGATAATAAGGCTGGAGGGTGGTCTCCAGTCTTTCTTGGACTTGGCTATTCTTGTAGTGTTAATGTTATAAATGATAAATATGTCCAATCTTGGTAAATTCAGCTGGGATTTGTTTCAATTTCAAGAAAGCTGTGCATAAACAGTTTGATTGCTTTTTATTTAAAGAAAACTAAAATAAAAATTCTGGGCCATGGAATTACTTATTTATCCTGGGGAAATTTTTTAGCACTGTAAAATACACTATTACCAAATATTGAAAGTGGTAGAAAAATTCTTCTAGGAATTATGAGATGAGGGTTTTAGTCCTAGCTCTGGCACTTACTAGACATGTGACTGTGAACAGGTGATGTGACCCTTGTTTGTGTCAGTGTGTTGTTTGTAAAATGGGATATAGCAATGCCTGCTTTTTTTTTTTTTTTTGGGGGGGGGGGCTTTTATACTTGAGGATTATTAAATAATAAAACTGAGTCCGTTAACTTCCTGTTTACAGTACTTCAGCACCTGGATGAAATAAAGTAAGGTAATTCCCATATTAGTAAAGAGATATTCTGATATCTGAGTTTATCAGAAATGTTGTCGGCTTTGCGCAGTGGCAGTATCGTAGCCAATGAGGTTTATCCGAGGCGCGATTATTGCTAATTGAAAACTTATCAGAAATGTTGTTACTGAACATAGAAATGAAACAGGAAACATAGCCATGCATTCTAGAGGCTGGTTCCCTATTACCTAGAATTCTTTGAAGGAATGTTCCTGCCTTTAGATAAAAAAGGGCAAGGATTCCCTGTCCCTGTGGCAGGCAGTATGTCTGCTCCACTTGTCACTCAGTGTCTGACCCCCCCAGAGGCACACAGCTGGGGACCTACATATGTTTTCTCTGCTGAAGATGACTGTGCCCCGGGGCTCACTGACACAATGTCTTTAACTTGAGGTAGTGAACTTTACAAGGCCTGAGTTTGTTAAATACATTTCTAGAAGTTTGTGTTTTGTTTTTACTTTAAATGTCAATGTATCTTATTTAAGTGATACCAATTATATTAGACTGTGAATTTCTTGTTCCCTGTAGGTATTTGATGCTGGAGATTATTCCTTGCTGTGTTCAGGTCCTAGTGAAAACGGACAGACGTGGACTGGAGGTGACTTTGTATCAGCAGATAAAGTAATCATCTGGACTGAAAATGGACAAAGTTATATTTACAGACTACCTGCCAGGTACTCAATAAATAACAAGTTAGGACTTTAATATAGTCTGAATTTGGGGTATAACTTGAATGTATGAAAATGTATAGAGTAAAAATAACTCAGGTAACAAACTTAAGAACTTAAGTTAGATTTGTAATTCCAGTTTAACTTCTAAGTACAAAAATTAGGTGGATCTTTATTTAAAGTAGGGTATTTTAATGACATTAATGACTACATTAAATTAACTATAATTTGAAAATCCATATTTTGTCCATTGTCCAAAAATCTTCATCATATAGGATGATAAAATATTTAATGACAGTATTTTAATTGAATGTTGTAATTTTTTCATTTTCAGTTGCCTTCCAGCTAGTGATTCATTCCGCAGTGATGTAGGGAAAGCAGTTGAAAATTTAATTCCTCCCGTACAGCATAGTCTCTTGGACCGAACAGATAAAGAGGTAAAGTTCTTCAGGTACCCCTTATACATGATAGTGACGTTGAAAATGTTTGACAGCTACATTTATGGGTGTCTTTTGGTAGCTAAGTATTTGAAAGAGTAAGGGCACTGTGTTAAATGTTGTAAAGCATTTCGACATGGTCAGTGGTGAGCACAATCTTGAAATTTGTGTATCTTAATCATATAACATGCTTATAGTATTCACCTTTCTCTAAGAAAAAGACGATCTTATGCTGACTACATATCGGAAATGACTTTTTGATAAAATTTATATTGGTGGTACCAACTTATTTTATGCTGTCATGTAATTATAAACATAGTGACAGATGTAATTTTAGGAGGACTAAGATCATCGTGGAATACTGCTGATTAGTAATAGTTCATTACTTGAATAGGCATTGCTGTCTCTCCCCAAAATCATACAGTGATTTAAATTATTAGGCATTAGAATTAAAGAATGAGGGGTGCCTGGGTGGCTCAGTCAGTTAAGTGGCTGACTTCGGCTCAGGTCATGATCTCATGGCTTGAAGGCTCGTGAATTTGAGCCCTGCGTCGGGCTCTGTACTGACAGCTCAGAGCCTGGAGCCTGCTTCCGATTCTGTGTCTCCCTTCTCTCTGCCCGTCCCCTGCTTGCGTTCTCTCTCTCTCTCTCTCAAAAATAATAAACAAACTGAGGGTTGATGGGGGGGTGGGAGGGAGGAGAGGGTGGGTGATGGGTATTGAGGAGGGCACCTTTTGGGATGACCACTGGGTGTTGTATGGAAACCAATTTGACAATAAATTTCATATATTGAAAAAAATAAAAAATAAAAAAAATAAAACTTTCTACCAGGAAAAAAAAAAATAAAAATAATAAATAAACATTAAAAAAAATTTAGAATTAATGAAAGATTTTTTTCTCTATAAAAAACCAAAATTTATTATGATTTCTAAAAACCTACTTACCAATTTAGAATTGAAATGCAATGGCACTTAGTACTAGGTTTTTATCTCCAGATGTTTTGAGCATTAAGGATGAAGCTCTGGTTTTAGAAATAAAGTTTCCTTTACTTGTATTCTGGGTTTCCACAGGTTTTCATTTTGAACATTTTGTTCCATTTTTATGTGAAGGTATGGTGAGGGGAAGGGAATTTTTTTTAATATTTTGAATTTATGGAATTTATACATCTTTGTACAGTTAAGATGCTCCATATCTTGTCCTTTATTCCCCTAACTTAAACTCCTACTTACTGCTCTCCAGCCAGTCACTTTCAGGTAAACTAGGGGATAATGACTTGCATAAAAAACATACATAAAACAGAACAACCACATTATATTTTTAAAATATCAGCTTAATATGTTTAAGTTAAGATACGTGTATTATATGATGGGAGATACACTGTGGTATATGGAATATTGGTTATATAGGTGCTGTAGCAACTTCTCCAGGTTTGGTATATTTTTTTATAAATGACAACATTTAGTAATTTCCAGACTTCAAGTTAAATCACATTATTGATTATGCTTAATATATGTAGTTTCAATAGGCTAGTGCTTTTTTAGGAAAGAACTAATACCAAATACAGTAACTATTTGTTAACTCTAACTGTCAGAACTGAAGTTTATTTTTTTACTGTTTTTCAGGATACGATTCTATGCTTTAATATTCAAGTGTTTATGAATTGATCATCTCAACTTTAATTTTAGGAATCTACCACTCTTTAGTATTTTCATATAAGTGATATCACTGAAGGCACAAGATCTTAAGCAGAAAAATAAACTGTTTTAAAAATAAAAGTGTACCCGAGAGCCTAATGAGTGGTTTTTGTTCCTAGTAATTTATAGCTAACATACTGAGCTAGGCTCAACTTGATTACATAAATGTGATCAAGTAAAATGTCATGCTATTAGTTGAAAATATACTACTTAAAAAAATGGAGTCCTCTACTTGTGAAATCTTGGTAGTTTAATTTTGTTGCTATTCTTAGTGACTAATCAGGAATGAGCAAAAAGCTAGGATTAGGGAGTTCTCCTTTTTTGGCCTTTAAGGTGGACACTTCTTTTTGGTAAAGAGTGATATATCTTTGTATTAATTATTTAATAACAGTTAAAAAAAATTGCATTGCGGGGCGCCTGAGTGGCTCAGTTGGTTAAGCGTCCGACTTCGGCTCAGGTCACGATCTCACGGTTCGTGAGTTCGAGCCCCACGTCGGGCTCTGGGCTGACAGCTCCGAGCCTGGAGCCTGCTTCAGATTCTGTGCTCCCTCTGTCTGCCCCTCTGCTGCTTGCACTCTGTCTCTTGTATTGTCTCAAAAATAAATGGACGTTAAAAAAATTTTTTTAAAAAATTGCATTGCTGTGGTGAGTAATCAGTTTTTCTAAAGCAGAGAAAAAGAATTCTAGAGAAAGACTATAAATGTCCTTTTCATTTCTTTTCATATTTGTATTTACTGGATTTGAATATTAGCTGACAGGTAATTAATGCTATAAAATTACACTAAAATATTGTTGAAGACTCCTACTATAAACACTTTTTATTGATTTATTTTTTACCCTGGTACTGAGGCAAAGTACTTAACATCCTTAACTGAAAAAATCTTAATAAGTGAAATATTTTCATTAAAAAGACAGCTATGGGGTGCCTGGCTGGCTTAGTCAGTAGAGCATGTGACTCTTGATCTCAGGGGATCGTGAGTTCAAGCCTCAGGTTGGGCGTAGAGATTAATTTAAAGAAACAACAACAAAACAGCCAAAAATATTTGAACTTTTTTTTTTTTTTTTTTGACAGTTACTAATTTGTCCTCCTGTTACTCGGTTCTTCTATGGATGCAGGGAACACATCCATAAACTCTTAATTCAAGGTGATTCTTCAGGAAGACTGAATATTTGGAACATATCAGACACACCTGATAAACAGGAAGGTAAGGAAGGTAGTAATAAATCATGTGCAGCAACTTCGTAATTCTTTTAATTTAGCAACATAAATCCTAAGCATAATAAATTCATAATGTACGTGTCATTTTATCCTTTGAATTATAGTTTGTGACAGTTATCATTCTTCGATATATATTACTGAATCAACTGTAAGTACTTTTATTTTACTATGTTTAATTTTTTTCTAACATGAACAAATTTTTTTCTTTTTAAATACAAAACAAAACCTCCGCAGAGCTGAAAATGACAACCTCTATTAGCTTGCAAGAAGCATTTGATAAACTGAATCCTTGTCCTGCTGGAATTATAGATCAGCTGAGCGTGATTCCCAATAGTAGTGAACCTCTTAAAGTCACCGCGAGCGTGTACATCCCGGCTCACGGACGACTCGTCTGTGGCCGTGAGGACGGAAGCATCATTATTGTGCCCGCCACCCAGACGGCCATCGTGCAGCTGCTGCAAGGGGAACACATGCTCCGCCGAGGTATACTGACCGTCTGCCACCGTCTAAAGTGTGTGCACGGGCCTGTGCTGCCCGTGTTTGCGCTCTTTGTTTGTGACAAGTGCAGTGAATCCACGTAGTCGTTAGCATGCCAGGACTTGGCAGAATTTACTGCGCATGTAACAAGTACTTGGTACCTGTTATTGGGGTACATACCATGTGATAACTGTGCATAAAGAGACATCTGATTTTCTCTTTTTGGTATGTGTTAGTAGTTTCGTTTATTATCGGTTATCTCTATGGTTGACTAAACACCGTATCATCAGTAATGCTGGTAATCTTTTAGAACAGTGCTGTCCAGTAGAAATATGTGATTTTCTATATCCGCATTAATAGAGTAAAAGAGAAGCAGATGAAATTCATTTTAATCGTCTGTTTTATTTAACCCAATATGGCAGAACTATTTTCATCTCAACTTGTAAAATTGAAGTTTCAATTTTACAATATAAAATCAATTGTAATTAATATAAAGAATTACTAATGAGATATTTTACATTACTTTTGTGCTGAATCCCTGAAATCCCATGTGCATTTTACATTTACAGCACATGTGAATCCAGACTAGCTATGTTTCAAGCGCTCAGTAGTCTCCTGTGGCTCGGAGCTACCATATCGGACAGAGCAGTTTTCGACGATAAAATTAGAAGTTTTTTTCTATGATCAAATGTATAGGTATTCTGATGATTCATATTTGCTTTTATTTGTTGAAATTTTGTAAGACTTTGATTTTCCCATTTTAAATCCAAAACCTCATTCACAGGTTGGCCACCTCACAGAACACTCCGTGGTCATCGGAACAAAGTCACATGTTTGCTATATCCTCATCAGGTCTCAGCTCGTTATGATCAAAGATACCTGATATCTGGAGGTGTGGACTTTTCAGTCATAATTTGGGACATATTTTCTGGAGAAATGAAGCACATCTTCTGTGTGCATGGTGGCGAGATTACTCAACTTCTAGTTCCACCTGAAAACTGTAGTGTAAGTTGATCATAAAAGATTATTTTATTTGTGGTAGCGCTGAATTCTGTTGCTCTCAGGCATAATATAAAATGGAATCTAGAGTAACTGAAAGAAAATGTGACAAGAGAATTAACAAAACCTTTTCAGTTTTTAAAACTAGATAATGGTAACATATGCTATTTCAGCAGAATTGTAATTATTTACTGTTGGGCACAGAAATAGAAGGTCCACATAGTGTTTTTCCTGTTACTAGCTTCTAAATTTTAAATGGTGTGACTTGTCTCTGAAACATAGGAGCAGGTTATCAAAGTTCCAGTTTTCTGTTTTAAAGTAGTTTAAATAGTCACAAAGATATTCTGCAATCTTATTATTTTCAGCCCTATCTAAGCAAGAAAGATGATGAATGTATACTTTGGTAGAGGCAAAATACTTACCAATGCTTATTAATAGTGTTTGTTTAAGTGAACACTGTGACAAGGGAAAGTATAATGGTCACTGATAATGATTTTGGAGAATTTTGTACATACTTTTGTGGAAGCAGATTGCTTTCTTAGTGATGGGTATGTAATGATGTCAAAAACCCTAATCATTTTAGGAATGTGAGGCTTTAGGAGGGAAATTTAGGGCTGCTAAGTAACAGAACCACATTTTTTTACCCATAATTTCTTTCACTGTGTGTTAATCATGAACTTTTTCTTGTGATTAGCCATTGTTGTGTGCGCGGTCACCATCCCCCAACATTCACCTGTGTGCGGACGCACAGACGCGCACTGTTGTCTCACACAGATTCCATGTTCACTGAAACCCACTCAGCTTCACCAGTTATGATCTTTCTGAACAGGAGAACATTTTGCTTGTGTATCTGATGCAGTGTTCACGAGGTGTCTCATTTCAAAACCTACGAAATTTTCCTTGGCCTTTCTGCTTACTTACTTCCCCTTCCGAACAGTGTGTTTTATCTGCTGTGTTCTGCCAGAGCTAGAATTTGTCTGATTTGATGTTGGCGGTGGTGTTGGCAGACTTAGTGCCCATTATCCTTTTTTTTTTTTTTCTGCCAGACTTGAAAATTCAGGTTCTTAATCCTTCTCTTCTTTCTTTTTTAATCCTGCCTTTTCCTTTCTCTCCAGTGGGATTAATGCTAGTTTCTTATCTCCATCACTGTGAACAATTGCTGTGTGTTTATCTAAGCAACCAGTCTTATGTCTATTTCAGTGAAACAGATACCATTGTAATTGCACTTGTGATTTTCAGTGCTGTTACAATCCCATCCTAAGCCTTACTTTACAGTAGGTATTCCCTATGGTGAAACATGAGAATTTTTTCATCCCTGACTGCAAATTTGGTGAAATATCTAATTTTTGATCCTGAAATTGATTATTTAGATTATACCAGTTTAGAATAACCATTCCCGATTTGGCAGTTTTTTGTTTTTGTAAGAAAACGTTAAAAATATTAGAGAAATAGGTATCTGATTTATTTATTTTTGTACATTTTTATTTATTTTTTTGAGACAGAGAGAGCGAGGGAGGAGGGGCAGAGAGAGAGGGAGACAGAATCCCAAGCATGCTCTGTGCTGTCAACACAGAGCTCAACACGGGGCACAAACTCACAAACTGCGAGATCATGACCTGAGCAGAAATGAGTAATCTGACGCTTAGCCGCCTGAGCCACCCAGGCGCCCCGAGAAATATGTATTTTAAATTACAAATATTGAAAGTTAAGTTGGGAGTGGTTTACATGAGATCATGTTTTCTGTTTGAATCTACATAAATTTGTATGTGTTTTAGCTTGTATGTTTGTATGAGAGCATACTCTGGTTTCTTTTTTTAAAAACTTCCAAGTGGATATTTAATACAATAAATTTGTTTTGACCAGTTGCATTTGGAAATGTTTTTAGTGAGTAAAGAGCTACCTGTAGACACATGCAACTACATAGGGAATGGACTCCTTATTAGGTGGGGCCGGCCCACGGTGCTAGTGGACTGGGTGATATAGGAGGCGGAGACATGGACCAGGAAGTCTGGCACTTGGAAAATAACGTATGATTTTCAATTTACTTATAGGCTTCACGATAGAGATTCTCTTGTTTTTAATTGACTTTCAAAAGTACCATTAAGACAAACTTGCTTTTAGCTTTGTGATAATTTAACAAGTTGTGACTGCCTGGTTAATAAGCTGTCCATTTAGCCGGTAGTTAGGGACATTACCTAATGTGTTTGAAGATCAAAGGGCCTAAATGATTAACAAATAAGCTAAGAATTTGATATTTGCTAAATGTTTGTCAAATGACTGTCTTGCTAAGTTTAGAGCTAATGACATCAGATGACAGTTCCAATGCTTGGGTTGTCCCTCTCATAAATTTATCTGGTGTCACTTTCTTTTAGCAGAAAATATTTGGTAGTTGGGAGATTTTAAATATTTATTAAGTGTAATGATTAAAGATAAATATTGAGAAGTTTGTCATCTGCTTTTTGGATTAGAATAGACTTTTGGTTTTTATCTTAGGTAGGTAGATTCAGAAAGTTGAATTTTGACTTCCTGCATTTTTTTTTTCTTTTACAGGAAAAGATGTTCTAAAACAGAGGAATATGAACTGTGTTTTAAAATTTACTTAAATTATAATCAAGAACGTATAAGGTTGATGATTCTTCCTTTATTTTGTATTCATTTCATGTTTACCAAGATATAGAAGGTTTTGAGTAATAAGCAGATCATTGTCTCTTAGCTTCCATAGACAGCAAAGAAAGAATGAAATCCTACCTGCTAGGTAGAAAAGATACTGCAGCTAGAGACGAGCTCTGAGGACAGACTGTACCTTTCACAACTCCACATACATTTCTCAGGGGACAGATGACACGTACTTACATTCCTGCTGTCTAGGTATTTGTCATCCTTTCTTGTCCCACTCCATCATTTTTATGCTGTTTTAGCATCTTTGTATCAAAAAACCTTTCCGTATTCTTACTATAAATTAACATTAATTTAGTGCCAGGCTCAGTGGTTCTATATACTTTATTTTTGATAAACAATTCATGTATTCTTTTATTAATGGGAGTTTTAATTATTTAAAAATTTGACATGTTCAGGGTTGCCTGGACTTGCACAGGTCATGATCTCATGGTTCGTGAATTCAAGCCCCGCACTGGGTTCTGAATATGAAATATCAAAGTAATTCAGGATTGTGCAGTGCTAAAGGGTTATTGAGAACAATTCAGAAAGTTGTTGGGGGTCGTATTACTATCTGCCAAGTAATGTACAGGCTATAGGCTGTGAGCTGTCAGCACAGAGCCTGATGCGGGGCTTGAACTCAAGATCCGCGAAATCATGACCTGAGCTGAAGTCGGATGCTTAACCGACTGAGTCACCCAGGTGCCCCCTGCCAAGTAATGTGTTTATGTGTTCCCAGAAGTACAACCTTGCATTTTAGGAGGGGGATCAGGCGCGTGTTAAGTAAGGCTTCTACAAGGCCTACTATATATGGTAAAGGAGAGATACTACAAAATGCTGTAAAGGAAAGGGAGGGGCATATTCCAGGGACTCCAAAAGAAGCAAGGAGCTTTGGTAGACCACTCAAAAAATGGTGTGAGCTTTGTGTATCAACTTTGGGGTGGATGTTGAAACTTGTAGTTTTGAAATTTCTAATACTAGGTTATTTGCCATTTCTGTTTCTTCTTAAGATTATGGAATGTAAAGGGAAAAACTTCAGTTCGAGGTTGGTGTTTTTCTGTTTGGTGGTTTGATTTCTTGATGAAACAAAATGTACCCTCTATACAGATGAGTGATACATGTACACACATGTGCATGAAACCTACATGTGAAAGATACATATACATGTGCCCTACCTATGTGCAAAAGGTACACATACATGTGCTGTGTATATGAAAGATACATGTATTGTATATTTATATGAAAGATACACCTGGAAGAAGACTGAAGGAAAACTACTAAAATAGTATTTGAATCATACAGCATAGCATAACATTCTGTACCATTTTTGTTTGTCATTCCAAGCTGTGTTTATTGTTTTTAAAAGAGTGGTTTTTATCTTGTATGTTGCTTTTCAAGTGTTAGAGCTCTGAGGCAGTTTTAATAGGATTCAAATTTAAAGTGGAACCTTTATATTATCATTATTATTTTTTGGAACCTTTATATTATTATTAGATTAGATTGCCACTTTAATACTCATATAGAACACTTTAAAAAAAGCTTGTAAAAACAGGCTTGCTACAGTTTTGAATTTTTTAATTTTAACGTTTCATCTGCATTGAGAATATTACTGTAGTGTCTTAAAATATTTTACAAGTGGATATATAAAATGCAAAAGGTATTACAGCTTATTAATGAAAAACAAGTCTCCTTTCCCTCCTGTTCTCCAGCTGTGTGGTTCCCTTAACTCTGAGTGCAATATCTTACAGTCCTTCAGAGATTTTCAGTACTAGAGTGTTTTAATATTGTAGAACTCTAGCATTTTAGCTTAGTCTTATTTTAATAACTGAGAAATTTAAGCAACAGAGCAGTTAGAGATAGAAGGCTCCCCATATTTGGGTAGCTGTCAGAGGTGGGTGAATTTCCAAAATCTGAACTGTAGGCTAGGGGAGGCCAAAGAGTGCACCAAATCCCTGGGGGAGTTGGGGAGTTGGAGGAAGAGAGCTCTTGAAAGGGGGGACAGATGTTCTTCGGGCTTCTGAAATCCCACAGCAGGATACCTGCTCTAAGTCTCTTGCATTAGGATTAGTAGTTAATAGATGATAATGATCTGACTTCTTCCCTTACTTCCCTGCCACCTTCTCTCTTACTCATCATTCTTTTTTTTTTTCTTTCTTTTTTTTTTTTTTTTAACCTTAGCTTCCAGTGTAAAGGATCCCACTCTCCAAGACCCGGGAACATTTTCTTTTATGTCCATCTATTTTAATTTCAGAGAAAAAAACCAGACTTTGAAAAAAGACGAAGAAAATAATTTTAAAATGTCAGGAGTGCTTTAGAAAACATTTCCCCTCATAAACCAGACAGATACTAATGACAGGAATGAAAATGCAGAAGTGAAAAAATAACACTGGTGACCCAGTAGGATATTTCTTACCTGTAGAATGGTAGTCATGTCTTTGCATGGAGCTAGCTACCCATGTTTCCTCTGTCTGCACTTGCAGCAGGTGGCTGTGCTTAGTACAGCCTGTGACAAGGAACATGTGTGTGTGTCATACTGTTGATCCCGCTTATTTACATTTAAGAAACACACAAGTGCATACCGTGTATGTATGGATACATGCATAGGTAATACAATTATTAAAATTGAACTGGAAAGAGTACCAAATTCAGATTCTGCTTTGCTTTGGGAATGAGAGGAACACATATGGAAGGGAACCAAAGAAGTGACTTTATTAAGTATTCTGCTTTGTTTATTTTTAGTTAATATATGTTTACTATTTCCCTCTTTCTTTGGCATGAATGACTGGATTACCAGTTGTGTGCTGCTAGTAGAACTTTGTATTCAAAACAGAATTTTTGGAAAATGTTTCAAAATAAATTTAGTATCCATAATACATATGTTTCTTTACGTGAGCTATAGGCTGACTTCTTTAAGAGATGAAAATATGATTACTTTTCATTTATTGTATCTTGATAAACTTGTCTTATCCCATAATCTCCAGAAGTATCCAGAAGGGGGCAGCATTGGTTTGCGAAAACAGGAAAGTCAGGCATCTAACCTAATTGTGCCTTCGCTTGACAATATTAAATCCCCAGCTCTTAGAGACAAATACAGTAATATGAATGGTGTATGTGACTGTATGTATGCTAGTAGGCTAATGTTCACAGCCATTAAGAACAATTAACAAATCAGGTTTCTTTTTAGTATATTGTGTGTTTTTTTTTAAAGTACTGGAAGCTTTTGTTTGCATTAGCTCTTATCTCACCTTTTTGAATTTCAGCTTTTGTTATTAATTTAATTTGCATGTTACATTTATAAAGCAATATTTATTATTATGACATAGTCTCTGAAGCCAAGCAGAGTAAACGTTGGTAATACAAATGAAACAAAAGCAGGAGGCAGAACTAACGTTTTTCTAAAATATATCACAATGTACATAATGTTCTGTAACAGTCCTTTTTTCCTTTAACATTTAATTTTCTTGGATTTTGAGACCATTTTCATATGTTTTTATGCATTCAGCACTGTCTTTTTGAAATTAATTATTATCTTTTTAAATTAAATAATACACTGTTAGTTACAGAGAACACAAATATTTTCTAAAGATGTTCTGGTCATCTTTCTGTCTCACTAAATACATTCCAACATCATTTTTAATACTTGGTAATTTATTTTATCAGAAATTTTAGAATGTTGCTTTAAGATTTTTTTCTTGTCAACAGTGAGAATACAAATTAGTGTAGCTAAATATTTTTGCACATCTGAAACGATTGCTTAAGATAAATTTGTAGATATAGAATTTCTGTATGAAAGGGCATATTGATTTCTTAAAGCCTTTTGACTAGGTATTGCCAAATTATCCCTTAAAAGCTTAGAGATAGGTTTATACCACCTATTTACCCTCATAATTCTCCATCATCTTTATAGTCTTTGAAGACTTGCTAATATTCAGGCTTTTAAGTAGTTGTATGCAGAGTATGTAGAAGTGCATAGCACCCATTCTCATTTTGAAAGGGCAAACGCATTAATATATCAATACCGTATTGGCTCTCCGTTCTGATTGGCGTATATTCTATTCTTTGTAATAGCGTTTTCCAATTTTTTACTACTCTCATATTATTTTATTCAAGACAATTAATTTTTCCTGCTCTGAATATTTATGTGTTCAAATATCATAACGCACCCTATCTCTTGTGTAGGAAGCTGAGACAATCCAGTAATATACCAAAAGACTGTCAGTGAGTGGTTCCTTTGATATTAATGAGAAGATTGCATCCCTCTGTTCAGGCTACACTTATATTGTGCCAGACATTTAAAAATTTTAGATATTCTTTTATCTCAGGAAGGCTTTTTTAAGATCTTAAGTCATATCTTTGGAAGTAAATAAGATTACATTGGGCATGAAGTTTAGTTTTAATAACAGAAGTGATTTGGTGCTAAACTTTGTGAATGAAGTGGGTGATTAATTTCACTGTTTATTTTGAGCTGAAGAGATAGTGTGACCTAAAGACTAATTTTTCTTGAGTAACCTAATCATAAAGCAATTTTAAAATGAGTGAAAATTTATCTTAAAATGGTGGAAATTGTTAGAAAATCATAATGACTTTTTAAGGTGACTGTTCAGTTAGGTGCAATGTATTTTTGAATAGTCATTCGTTCAGCAAATATCTGAGTGCCAACCATATTCCAGGTGCCTTCAAGAGCCAGGTATATAGTAGTCGATAAGATATAGTCCCTATTTTATAGAGCTTCATCCTATGAGGGAGCCAGACTAGAAGACAGGCAGTTATAAGGCAACAGAATAAACGTTGTGAAGTACCCTTGTAGGACTTCCCTGAGTACAAGTCTCCCAGAGAGGCCCTAGAATGGGCACTTAGTAGGCCAGTTGTGGGTGGTTTTGAAAGACTTTCAGGAAGGGTGATCTGTATGGTATTGGAATGTGTTAGCTTTACGGGTGTGTGTAAAACCATACGTGGTGCCCGAATGACCTCTTTACAGATGTACTTGGTATGTTGTGTGTATGTTCTATGGAGGAGTCTGCAGCCGTTAAGTTGTTTTTACTAGTACCTGATGGCTCTATCTATGGCAGGTGCTGGTAGGAACTTGCTATATTTGTGCATTACTTTGAAAATAATGACCAAGAGATCAGAGTAATATATTTTTTTTAATGTTTATTTATTTTGAGAGAGAGAGAGCGTGTGTGTGCACAAGTGCGCTCCAGAGTGGGGCAGGGGCGGGCGAGGAGCAGGGAGAGAGGAAGAGATAGAATCCCAAGCAGGCTCTGTGCTGTCAATGCGGAGCCTGAGGCAGGGGGCTGGATCCCACAAACCATGAGATCGTGACCTGAGCCGAAATCAAGAGATGGGACGGTTAACCGACAGAGCCAGCCAGACACCCCCAGAGTAACGGTCTTGGATGTGCTGCAAGCCGGTTAGTTGTCTGTAAGACCATTTTGACACTTTTTTTTAAAGTTTGTTTATTTTGAGAAAGAAAGCACAAATGGGGGTGGGGGTGGGGTAGAGATACATGGAGAGAGAGAGAAGGGGGTAGGGAGAATCCCAAGCAGGCTCCACGCTGTCAGTGCAGAGCCTTATGCAGGTTCAAACTCACGAATATGAGATCATGAACTGAGCCAAAGTCGGATGTTTACCCCACTGAGCCACCCAGGTGCCCCCCTTTTGGCGCTTCATTTTACTCTACTTAGGAAGGGTATTTGGAAGAAACAAGATAATAAAATATGAAACTGTCCTGAAAAGTATTCGCGATGTTTTTCCAAGGAAAGATTGGACAACAGAATGAAGTGGAATGAAATGGAATGATATGAGATTAGAAAGGAAGAATGTATTTCAAAAATAACAAAAAGTGCCAGTTAGTGTACGATAATTTTTTTTTAAAGTCAGAATTAGTTTTGGTGAATTAGACCACCTCCAATTGGTGGTCTAATTGAACACCAATTAGACATTGGTGAAGACTTTCCAAAAGGAGGTGGAGAAAACTTTCTGCTGTCGGCATGTGGAACCTAAAACCGTGAACCACTGGTCGGTCATGTCAGTGAGAACAGGGCCTTTAGAACCAAACGAACCTGGATCTGTATCTTCATTTTGGGGTGACTTCAGCAGATTACTTCACATTTTGGAGCTCTAGCAACACTTTCTAGCAACTTAACGGCTGCTGTAAAGTGTTAAAGTTGGGAGGTAATGCTTGGCCTATGATAGGAGCTCATTAAATTATTATTATTGTTTTTTTTATTTGTATTTTCAGTTATCTGCATTCTCATTTGGGTGATAAAGAAGGGTATGACTGTTACCTTTGCAAAGCCTTTGGTAGCATGACCCCACGCGATCAAGGGGGGAGTTTGACCCTACTTATTGCTTTTCTTAGGCATAAATTCTTGGCGAGGCACAACTTTCTTGCCTACTTGTGGACACTGAAGGTTAGGTTTCTCCAGTGTTCTTTGATATAGACCTAAAAAGCCAGCCAGCATTCTTACTAAACAAAGAGGTATTTTTAGTATATATGTTCTAGTAGTTTACTGCTAGGCAATATACATATTATTTTGGTATTCCAGTTGGAAAAATGAAGCCAGAATCTATTTTAACCCATTTATTTCCATGAGAAGGGAAAAAAGATGTTTCATAGTTATGTCAGAGGTATGTAAATTTGACGTTTATTTCTTGTTAAGGATACAGGGATGATTGGGATGAATAGGTTGAGGCCAAGTGGGCAGATTTAAAGTTACCAGGTCAGATAGATAGTGCCTTAAAGTCACCTTTCTAAGTGAGGCATCGGAAAATAGAAGGGCAGGACCAGTAGTCACTTGGAGTCATAATTCAGTGCACTCTGAGAAAGAGGACCATTTGTGACCAAAGACTTTACATCTTGGGTGTGTAACCCAAGGTTTGGGTGTGGTTTTGGGCAATAAGTGGACACAGCTGACTGGGGTGCAGAAGGGAAAAAGAGCAGCACTTTTGAGTTCTTAAAAAAACTTTGATGACTTTCAGTCTCTGCAGAGTTGACTGTCTCAGTCTCTAAGACTTTAATTTCAGTGAGTGAAATTAAAGAAAGCATTTTACTGTTTTAAAGACATGAAGTGAAAAGTTATAAAGTAAATTCAATGGAAAAGCAGTGTGAGGAAATATTCAGGAACAGTGAAAGGTGGTCGTTGAGTTGTTGGATTGAATACTTTTATTGACTTGCATTGTTAAAAGTGCTAAGAACTTAATTAATTTTAAGGTAATTGAATGGTACTGATTATGCAGGTGGAACTATTCAGATTAAATGAAAGCAGAGGTATTAATAAACATCTTCATATTTCCTGGTGAATGCCTACACATTGGCAGTTCCAAAAAAGAAATATAACTCCATTTTAAAAGACAGAATTTATGGTGTATAATGAGATAATAATAACGGTAAAAATAGTTTTAACTATTATCTTTTGTATGCGTGATATGTTAGTCACTGTGCTGGTTTCCTTGTGTACGTTTCATTTAACTCACACAGTAATTCGGTGAGGTGTGGTTATTACTGTTAGTCACATTATACAGAGAAATGAGGTTCAGAGAGGTTAAATAACATCCCCAAGTCACACAGTTAGCAAGTGGCCGAGCTGGAATTTGGTCCTAAGTAGTCTGACTTGAAGGCCTGAACGTATGCACCATGCATACTGCCTCCCAGTAGATGTTATTGTGTATTTAAAAATAATTGTATTTCTCTAATTTTTTACTATGTTTTCACTATTGATTTACATAAATATATAATTTTGACGCATACTTAATTGTAAAGTGCTAAATTATTGAATATCATTCGCTATAGAACAAAATACATCCATTCTCTTGAATTCCTGTATTTCCAATTTTCCTTCAGAGAACTGTGCATTGCTCAGTTCTCTTTCAATTTCCCTTTTAATTTTTATCTTTGATTATTCAGCTTTGGAGTTTGTTAGTTTTAACCATTCCCTCTTTTACCTTCTCTTACTTATAACACATTATTTGCTATAATTTTTAACTGCAATTTTATAAGTTTAATGGATACACACTGTTAAATTGTTTGAAAAAAGAGGTAGCTAAGAAGGTAAAAGGTCACCTGGTATCCCTCTAACTATAAGAGAACCATAATTAACATTTGGATGTCTTTTCCCGTAGGCTTTTAAAATCCACTTACTGTATACTCGTGATTATATTGTAGGTATGGTTATCTGAGCCCACGGCATCTTCATTTAATATCCTACAAATACTTTTCCAAGTTATACTTGCTCATGAAAGTAATTTTTAGTGCTTGTAGAACATTACCTTATGTGAGCGTACCTTATTTACTTAGCAGTTCTCCTACTTTGGGTATGTAGTTTGTTCCTAACTTAAACTCTTGCATTATACAATACGATATTGACTATCTTTTAAAATTTGTTAAAATTTATGATTACTCCCTTGGCTAGATATTATGAATTTTTTTAAGATTAGAACCTCAGAATTTTTGTGTAGTAGGTATTAACGTTTTTAAGGCTACTGAGGTGTAGTAGCAAATTATTTTCTATCCTCAGTGCCTATTTCCTTGTCACTTGCCAGCACAAGATGTTTTTATCTTGCCTTAGTTTCCACATCTGTGAAGTGGAAATAATAATTATACCTACCTCAGAGGGTTGTGAGACTATAATGAATTACAGCATTTAGAATTTAGCTATGTGTTTAGAATAATACCCAGCACAAAGTTAGAACCCAGTAAAGGTTGGCTGTTTGCGATCACAATTTCTTAAATGTTTAGGCTAAATTGGTAGGTGTTTGAGTTTGCATTTCTTTATTTACTAGAGATACTGAAATTTTTCTATGAAGATTTTCACGATTTTTTTGAGACATGTTTCATCCTTTGCTTATTTGTTTTTCTTGGGGATTTTCAGGCTTGTATGAGTGCTTAACTTAATTGCTATTTTAGGCTTCTGTGCTTTCTATTGTTATTGAAATTCCCTCCTGTTCTAACGCAATCTTTCCTTTTTCTGTGTAGCTTTTTTCATATTTTGGAAGCTTGGAATCTTCCCCCACCCAGAAATTTGATGAAATTTGATTAAAAACCAGTGGCTGGATTAAGAGCAAACATCAGATACTTTAGCGGAAATTTATTTATGTTTGTGGGGTGAGGAGAGGATAAAAATCATCTGTTCTTAACTAATAACTTTTCTCAATGTCATTTATTAATTTTTTTCTCTGATAGGCAATATCTTCTTAGTCTTACATTAAATTCTTCATATTTTTTTGCTGTTTAATTAATAAAGAAGCAGATGAAGAAAGGTGGAATTCTGATTATCTCACTATTTCTTTATTATCTTTTGTATATAGTGAATGAATGAAGATGTTAAAACTTGTTTTCTGTAAGTCTTATTTCCATATCGAACATTACCAATTAGATGGTCAGTCAGTGTTTTGGTTGGACTACATGGTCTTATTTTCTAAAACAGCTATCAAAGAAAAACCTTCTAGCTTTTTTTTCCCCCTTAAAAAAAAAAAAAAGGAAGGCTGAGCTATGGATTTCTGGAAAAAAAAAAATTCTTTAAGCTAGTTTCATGAACATGTGGAAATGAAATTAACATTCCTGGGCACTTTTCCACTTCAGGTGGAATATTTAAAAGTGATAAATGATGCATCTTAACTGCACATTTATGTTCCATAGAAAGAGTTCTGGGAAGTACAAGAAATAATGATTAAGAGAATAGTGAGATTGATTTATGACTGAAAGAAGCTGGTCATTTATAGCTCGTCTGATGATGGGCACATTTAAAAGGAGAGACAATAGTTAGTGATCATATATTTAGAGAAGATTCAAAGAAAAAAATTGTTTGGGGGCAGTTAAGAGATTGCCCCTGAAATGATATGAAGAAAAAGGAGATTTAATTTAGAAAACAAATGAGCAAAAGTAGGAAAAATGTATGTATGCCATTTATACTGGGAGCTATTGGAAAACAGAATCATCTCCTCAGAGAGCTGGTGGAAGGGATAAACTAGCTGTCTCTAATTTCTGTAATTCATGGCAGATGTTTAGGAACAGGTTACATAAGAGGTTTCTGGGAATGGTTTAAAATGAAGTCTTGTAAAATGCGTAAGGTCGGGCTGGGTGACCTAGGTGGCATATTCTGACTCTGTCTGATTCTGTGATTGTGGCTCAGCACTAATGTACCGTGAGGATTATTTACTGGCAAACTCAGTGAGACTCTGTTTGGTTGAGGATCAGAATTATTTGGAAAGAGAAATGGGCTCTGGAGTGTATATGTTTTGATCAGGTATCTCCCTCCCTCTGCTTGCCCCAGTTATCTTAATATTTTCATCAAATAAAAATACGGTTTTTATTAAATATCCTGTTGTTTATTGTTGTTAGCCTTTGTTTTCAATTAGTTTTTGATGTCATTGGTGCGTCTTTTAGGGCAGAATTACTAGTGTTTGGAACGTGAGTTTGAATAATTTTTACCTATAAAGTACTGGCCTAGTTGATAGGATGCTCACCCCATGCTGTACAAATTCTGTGTTCGAAACAATAAAACATTTGAAATGGTGTTTGTGAGTTGAACACTCTTTAAGTCACTTGGAAGTGATTGCTAAAGTGTAAACTGTGAGGCAGTTAATTGGGGTAAGGGAACAAAATATTAAAGCTCTTGTTTATGCCCCCTTTTTAACCCTAAGAAGTTGAGCTTATGAACAATTACCAGGTGGAAGGACACCGGTGTCTCACGTGTTTCACACACTCAGTGGGCACATCTCACCTGGGAGAAGAGCAGAGCCGCCACCAAAAGGGACGAGGATGCTTGTTGTCTGGGTCCTCACCTGGCCACCACAGAGCCACCAGAGGGTGGGCAGAGCAAACGATGAAACACATTCTCAGGGAAACTTAAATATCTTTTCATCGGCTACATGTTGGTTTAAGGCAGTGATCATTTGGTCAGTCTGGCAGGAGGGCAGCCCCCCCCCCCATTATAATTACAGAAAATATGTATTTACATCCATAATCATTAACAGTGAAATCTTTGTAAAGGTATGTATTGTCCTTTGAGGTATTGCCTGACATTAGCAAGACATTTAAGAAGGTGTTTCCTTTCCTCTCCAATTTGTTCAAACTTGGAGTCATTCTTCTAAAACATATTTTTGGTGCGTGTTTTACAATGTACATGGTATGTATATTAGTACAGAAGTACGTATATAATTTGTAAATATACATACAACGGGCATACATTACAAAGTTTTTTTAATGAATGGGTGTGTGATCAAAAAAGGAGCCTAAATGCATGAGGTTCACATTTTTTTAGTTGTACTATTTTAATTACATAATTTAAATGTCTTCTACATTATCCCCTTGAAATGTCCTTGATGTTAAGTCACGTTCAGGTGACTTTTCCAGGTTGAAATGGAACAAAGTGAAATAGAATGGAATTAATCAAATTATGGAATCAGTCATTGTAGGTGTTGTAGATGCTTTGTAACCAAGATCTCTGGAATTTAATGATTTAGTAATAAAGGAATTGTGCTAATTCAATTCATTTGTGGGGAGGCTGGGTCTAAATCAGAGGTAGGAGTTATTATATATTCTTTAAGAAGTGCTTCTTTAATAATAATTTTGAGGACAGATAAGAAGAAACCAAGTTAATTGTGTTTTAGCAAATCTTTTAAGTGCTTTCATTTAACAGATAGCTGAGAATTATTTATCATTACTCTGCTCATTGTTTGAATTAAAATTAATACCAAAGTGGTGCTTGAGAATGGTCTTTTTTCCTTTTACATTTAAATAGGTTAGACATTTGCTTTGTTTATACCATTAATTTGTTTTCACACAGCCTGTGAAGGTAACCATCAACTCACAATTAATTAGCGGAATCAAAATTAATGAGGTTTTACTGTATTGGGCCATTTCCACTCTAGGCCAGTTTTTTTCACACGAGTTGGACTAGCATTTTTTTGAAAGAAGAAAAATTAGATTTATTTTAATCCATATTTAAAAAGCAGAGAACCATCTTTTCTTGTGAGTTAAGTACCTCTAATAACTATGCTTTCTTGGGCTTAGCAATATTGATTTTTTTGTTTTGTTTTGTTTTCAGTCTTGATTATTTTGGCTATTTCCAGACTGTTGCTTATTACAGTAAAGCTAGAGTTAACTCTTCACAGGCGTATTTTCATTTACAGGGATGGGGATAGCATTTTGTTTGTTTGTTTGTTTGGGCCAAACATGGTTTTTTTGTGGGTGGGGTATGTCATTTGCCTACTTCATCTAGTGCACTGTTTGAAAGAGGAACAAAACTATTCTTTAAAGCATATTTATGTGAGTATATGTCTTAGAAGAGAGTGCATCAAACAGAAATGAAAAGCTAGAATTTTTTGAATTACGGTTATACTTTCCCTCCAGAAAATAACATAGTCTGCTTTTTAGACACAGATCCTTTGCTCTTATTTAGTATTTGCTTTGTCCATTGTTTTTACTAATAGGATTGATAACATAATGTAGAACTTTTAGGTCTTTTCTTGAGGATGGATTACATTTTCTTGAATTGTTGAAGTTGCCTGCATGTAAATGGAGAGGGTGAAAGTTCTAACAGTGAAACTTCTCGTGGGAGTGGGTGCTGAAGGTCAGGTTCCTCGTAGGAACGGGGAAGCCTTTTCTGTTTGCAGGATGTCTGCTGTCTTCTCTCTGCTGGCTTATAAACTACAGTAAAAGACATTGGCAGAGAGAATGTGTAGGTCAGTGTTGTCAGGACTTCTGTGTCCCCTCAGATATTGAGATCTACCAAGAATAGATCATAACCTGAGGAACACCAAACATAGTAAAGAACACTGATGAAGATTCACCTGTTTTTGAACAGACTTCACCCCCAATTCATGCCTCATTTTCCTTACTCTTTGAAATGGAATGACAAGAGTGTGTATGGACACCAATGAGATGACTGTGGACTTGGGGTCCAGCAAGTAGGCTGGTGAGGTATACGGCACCGGTTAAGCGATCACTCGTTTTAAAGGTGAGGAGCTCGTGAGTCAAAGTAGCAGAGTCACAAGTAGTGACGGGTGTTATGAGCACTGTGGCAGATCGGTGCCTGATTAAAGGACGCAGACAGATGAAAAGAACTGTATGGGAGGCATTCTTTTCAGTTAATCACACATAGAAGAAAAGATCACCGCAGACATTTATTTCCTATGATGAGAGAAATAAAATGACCACTTTTTGGCAGATTGATGTTGCAAAATAGTAGTGACCATTAATGTCGCCACCATCTCTTTTTGTAAGTTGAATGATGGATATATTTGATAAAAACAAAGTCGTTGCTAATGGTGATCTGTAGAAATGCAAAGCATCCGTTGTATTAAACTGTCTATTATCTTTGGTTAGCAATGGATGCCTGGTGGAACTCATAAATATTTTATGTGGTCTGAAATAACTGAAAATAAAGGCTTGGTGATATGTATTTTTACCCAGTTTTAGTCTAACGTTGCCATATTTGAAGGATTTTTTTTTTTTTTGTAGTTTGCTACTTTATTTTGATTCATTGCTTAATTATACAGCTAATTTATGTGTGCCATAATCAACTGCCCTTCAATCCTTAATGTCTTTTTAAGAAAGAAATCATGTTTTACGTTTCAGTTGAATGCTTCTCAGGGAACACAAAATAAGTAAGTTTAACAAATGCTTCTTTAGGAAAATTCTATATGATGTTTTAATAAAGGTTTATAACACACTCTTTCTGAACTTCATTTTTTAACTTTTAAATTAGTAAACACCTGCTATGCTGAGTGTAGTGTTTAAATTATTGTACAACAAAAAGTACAAATAAAGCTAACAATAAAAGATTAACATACCTGAATTTAAGAACAAAGTAGTTAAATCTTACTATCTTTGTTTTGTTAATGCTCTGCTTCATTCAAAAATTGATTTTAAGTTGTTTACAAACAAACATTATTCAGTAGGATAAAAATAAAGGTAAATGATGATGAGAAACTGAGAGCAGAACGTTGAGACGGCTGAGTCTACATGCAGAAGTACGTGCCCATCATCCCCCACTGTGATGGGTAGAAAACTCAGGCCTGAGTTTCTTAGCTGCCAAAACATGAAAGGAACCAGTTACAGCAGCTTTTCCCAAAGTATGTTGTTCCTCCTAAATTCGGTCTTAAAAGATTGCCGCGGTCAGATGACCTTTGAGGTGAGTGACACTGTATTCCCCTTGTGGAGATAATTCTGGTCACATCAGCATGTTAAAGGTTCTTAGAAGTTCTGTGGATAAAGTCAACAACCATAACTTGTGTTTTCCGCACACATTTGGCCACCCAACGTCAGCATTTCCCATTAAGTGAGATACACCACTCAGTGCGGTATTGTTACTTAGTTCAGACTGTCTGTCTGTTTAGGCGAAGCCCAACCCAGTTAGGTTTGACAAGTTTCTCCTTTGGATCCCATTGATGATATGTATACGTGTAGTACAGTGGGCCTCTCATCCTCAATATTAGCCACAATATATACAATGATGTGTGGCTGTTTCAGATGGTCTCACCTCAGTGTGAACTGAAAGCATAATCCAATAAATCACTAAAAGGTTAGGTTTTAAATAGCTCATAAATTGTCTTAAAAATAGAAATGCCTTAATTTTAAATAATCTAGGTTGTGGATTCCGTTCCGTGTTGCTGGTGAAAGTCTTTACCGTCTTTCTTTTGACTCTTTATATTCCATCCTGTCCTAAAAGGAATTGAAGGGCAAAAACTAGAGACGAGCAGAAAATATACAGCAGAGTGTTTAATTGGCCATTGTGTGTTAGTTGGGGTGGTGCACCTGCTGATATTACAGACAGAAGCTGCGAAGCCCATGTACGGAAAATACAAAATATCTGTGGCTCTTGAAAGGAATGATTGTGGCAGAGGGACCGGGAGGGTATTGTTTTCGAGCAAAGGAGCAGGGAAGAACATGGGTCTAAAATGACAGAGTCACACACAGAAAGAAGCACTGCAGAGAGCCTGCTCCAGCAGCTAACAAAGGAAAGTTCACAGTGTGGAAAGAGAACGCATAATAACAGATCAATTTTTTTTCCAGCTTTCCCCGCGCCTGTACAGCAATCATTTTAGTTAAGGTCATCTTCACATTTGAACAGGAGATTTTCCAAGGCATCTCTTCCCATCTTTAATCTAGGATTAATTTAGCAATTTTTCTTTTTTTTTTTAAAGTGTTGTCACGGTTGATCTGGGTGTTTTATGTATAATGTGAAGGAACACGCTTTTCAACACAACCTAATATTGTGGTTGGTTTTCAGCGGTGGTGAATGGATAATTACTTTTGGTTTAAGTTTTGGAGGACAAGATCATTTTATCCTGAATTTAATCTAAGTGTAATGAAGGTATATTCTTTTTTAGGCAAGAGTGCAGCACTGTATCTGCTCTGTAGCCAGTGACCACTCAGTAGGACTCCTAAGTCTGCGAGAGAAAAAATGCATTATGCTGGCATCTCGTCATCTGTTCCCTGTTCAAGTAATCAAGTGGAGGCCTTCTGATGATTACCTAGTAGTGGGATGTTCAGATGGCTCGGTGTACGTCTGGCAAATGGACACTGGTAAGCACAAATGTGAAGAGATAGACTGGAAAATCCAATGGGTGTCTTTGATTTCCTGGAAATTAAAAAATCTTCTATATGAGGGAAAAAGCCCTGAAATGTAAAAAAAAAAAAAAAAAAAAAAAAAAAGTTGCCCCGTTTACTTCCGGTCACTGCTTTTTCTAAGTGTTCTCATGATTATCAACTGTTTAAACAGTTTAAACTGTTTAAACAAGGAACTGTTTAAATGCCCTCTTGTTTGTTGTGCTGTGCCAAATACTTGCAGAGGAGTTCACGGATCTTTGAAGGAATGTAATTGAAGACGATGTACAGATTAGGACAGACATACAGACAAGTAAATAAGTGATTTCTGTACAGTTCATGAGGTAAATTGTGACCAAGATTAAGGGACCATTTTTGTATCGAGTTCGGAAACCGTGGAAAAAGATAAAATTCTCTTATTGAAACGGCAGAAAAGCAGTATGAAACTGTTCGTTATGGGAGGTGATTGAAACGAACGTTTCAAGATCTCTCACTTAAGATTTCAAGTTTCAGAAAATTTATGTGTGAGGCATAATATAGAACAAGTAATGTGTAGCTTACAAGTACACACGATTATATATGATGTTTATACACAGAATCTTACGGTTTTCCTTGGGAAATTTTCAAGTGTGTAACTAAATGCTTACTGCTGTAGGCCTTAAAAACACATTTGATTCCACTTTTGCTACTTTAAATCATGAGCTATCAGTAATTAAAGGCTTTCTTTATATACCTAGTTGTGTACTATATACTACTTCAACCAATCGGTTTTGTTTTCTTCCCCTTTCTTTGTTTTAAATAGTCCTTTTCCAAAGTAGGCTGTATCCATATTTGTGCTCCTACTGGGGCAGTAGGGAGTTCTGTTGAGTCTTTCTGTAACAAGTACCAAGTACTCAGCAGTCTTTTATTTACAGTCCTTGTCTTTACGTGTAGCGCCCAGGCTATCTTGGCAAAGAGGGAGCATTCTTGAAGAGTGTCAGACTTCTTTGCTTTCGCATTTACTTTTCTCTTTCTTCTCTGATTGTAAAAGAGGGTCATACTTTCTGTCAAAAATCAAAAGCTCCAACGTAGTGGAAAAGAAGAGAGATGAGCTCAGATCTCATTGGGGAGTGGTCAGTGTTGACATTTTGGCACATTTCTTTCTGGCCTTGTTTCCGTGCATTTTTGGAGACAGAATTGCTGGCATACTACGTATGTAACTTTGTGTCTTTGTATTCCTTTTTGTTACATCCTATCTGCTGAGAAGCACTGTTTCATGCTTTCTGGTTTTGTCTGCCCCAGAAACGAAGTTTGCCAGGTTTGTGTTGGGCTTGGAGTCAGACTGCTTGGTTTGAATTTAGGATTGACCATTTGCTAATAATGTGATCTGCTGCACTTTACTGGACTTTTGTCTCAGTAAAACGAAGATCATAATAGTTCCTATTTTATAGTATTTCTGGGAGAATAAAATGAGGTAACATTTACCTAGCGTATAGTAGACAGAATCTAAATGTGTGTATATGAATGTTTGTGTACTTGAGATTTATGTGTGCATGCATACACGTGTTTATATTTGCTATTAATGTTATTTAACAAACAAGCTGCTTTCCTTGTTACTTTGTTGAACTTGGGAATGTGATCTTACCTCCATTCAGAAATACTTTGAGAATTAATATTAAAGAGACTAAGTTCTTGTAGCATTGACGTCCAGAAAACACTATTTTAAAATACTATAAATATTAAATTAACAATTGATATAGCACAAATGCAAGAGTGTGGTAAACTCGTATAGGACTTTTAAAAATTATTATAAAGGAAAAGAATTTAATTTTCTGAATTTTTCAGATACTTAAATAATTGATACCAGAATATGTCAGATATTTTAAATATATTTGTAACGAGTATGAAATTCTTCAGATTCTTTAATTTCATACTTGTTACAAATAAGATGTTACTGAAAGGCATAGTAACTTTTCCGGTAATTTTCCCAGAAAGAGATGACAGGTAGCCCGTAACTATAGGTATACTGGAGGAAGTTTTTTTTTACAACCAGTTTAGTATAATTAAGCCCACGTTAGATTAAACACAATATATAATGTGGAAACTTCATAATTATCTTACCTTCAAGAGGATTTAGGGAAACAGTCAGTCAATGTGGCATTCTTAAAAGATAAAGAGGCAGAATTTATTTTGGATTTAACCATAATAGGAGGTATACATTTCTTTTTCCTCCTTGCTGCTCAGGCTTTAGCTAGTGATATAAAGGTCCCTAGGGAGTCAGTATGGCACATCCTGAAGGTATTGGCATTATTTATTTATTAAATTTATTTATTTATTAAATAAATAAAAAATGAAGCCAAATAAATCAGATTCGGCCAAGGTTTGATGGATGAGATGTATTTAAACTCCGATGAGATAGTTTATCCCCTCTTCTTAGCATTTTGGGGATGTATTTTTAGCAGTGAAGCTATATCACACTAAAACTCCTCGTATGTAGTGTGCAATTTTGTGTCGGCTGTTTTGAATTTTACTGATCTTTCTAGCTTTAAACCTTTTAAAAATGTCTTTATACTTCTATGCAGCATTTGCTTTTAGTTGTTTTTCCCTCCAAATGGGTACTTTTTATTTCTAGTATTTTATTTCCTAATGACATGAAGTTGAAGCTAGTAAATTAAAATTTCACTAGAACGACAGACGTCCGGAGTCTTTTGTTCTTTACTTGTGCCGTCTTCATTATGTGCAATAACAGGTCATGGTGATGTGAAGGCTGGCGAAATCATTTTACTTCCACATCTCTGGATAGTTAGAAAATTAGCCAAATGACTGGCAACACGATTTGGCCAGCTGGACCTCTTGGCTTCTACCTAGGAACTTAGGAAAGGTGGCCCGCTGACCTAGATGGCGGCTGCTTCTGCCTGGAGCTGTTTGTGCGCGTCAGGGACCAACTCTGTCGTTCTTCACATGTGGTGTTCCCAGGGGGTGTGTCATGTCAACCCCACAGGCCCTTGACAAGGTCAGAATCCTGTCTGGGAGGCAGCGGAGGCCGTAAGTAATGACTGATTTTACAAGAGCTTCTTCTCTGGCAGTTACCAGTTACCACTTGATCGTCTTTGTTACATAACAAAAGTGATTCTCACGTCATATACCTCTTTCCGCGGGGACAGTTATTGGGGTTCTCGTTCAGATGCAAATGCCAGCAGTGCTTGCCAAATGTTAGAAGTTAGCGTAGGAGTCAAGTCAGTTTACTTTGTTCTTTTATCTTTTTTCTTTGTATTTATTTTCTCTATGAGTTTTCTGAAATATTCCTGTTTTTTGCGTTTACTTTATCAAATATGCATTAAAATCACTTAAAAAAACTTAATTATCTAATAAAAGATAGCAGAGAATTAGGAACTGATGTATATTCGTGTCTATTGAAAAACATATGTAAAGCTTGGATAACCAAAAACATAGGTGTCAAAGAATCAGATTTTTCACACAAGTAAAGCCTTAGTGTATGTGCTGTTCTTGCTTCAGACTAGTTTTTAAATTACTAAATTTATTTATTTACTTAAAATTGTCAATTTTATTATAAGATGGCATAAATTTTCTTAAATTCATTGGTAATGTGTACTTCTGTTATGTAAACTTCCTATGCAAAACATTTGCCTGTTGGTGAGTTTATGGTATCTCTAATGGGTTTATAATAAATTTATGCAGTTTAGTCTGTAATTTTTATAAATATTTTCCTTTTAATATTTTCATTTCTTTAAATTGATAGTTTTGTCTTGTTACCAAAATTACCAAAGAGAATCAGGAGGTGGTACTTCAGCCCAATCTTTTGTTATTAGTAGAAAAGTTTGGTAGCAAGTATTTTTTTTCACATTTTCACTATTTGCCTGCAGTATTTAATACAGTAGAGATTAGATTTTACATTTCACAACATGTGGCATAGCACCATCCACTTTTCTATATCTCCTACAGTTTTGTTTTTCATTCTGTTACAAAAGATACAACTGGACAGGCAAAGACCCAAAGAATGAAATGGTTAAGAAAAAAATGGCATCTTTCTAAAATCTTGGTAAAGCTAAGTATAATCAGAGTTTCTTTTCTTCCTTTGGATGGTGTACTCTGGAATTTTGAAGAAAGAGGTTGTTATAGTGGAAATATGGCTGTTTTTGCTACCATTCCCCCACCCCCCCATGAGCCCTCTGGACAATTGTCCTTGATTGCTGTCCTTCCCATTAGGTACCCCTCAGCTTCCTTTTTTGTTTCCATTGTATTATTCTAACTTAGGGCTGTATTTTGTTACACATATGCTAGCTTTATTGGTTTTCCTGTCTTCTTTTTCTACTTTCTAATCCATCCCGTACTCTGCTGGCCAATAAATCTTAGGAAATAAAACAACAACAACAACAACAACAACAACAACAACACTTGGATCATGCACTGTCTTAATGAAAAAATACAAAACATATAATTTATTTCCTGTAGCCTTTAAATCAAGGTTCTTCACAATGTGGCACACTCCTACCTTTGTGTTTATCTCCTTTATTTTACACAGACCAGTTGCTTTATATTTAAAAATAGTTCTAGAGCCTCCTGGGTGGCTCAGTTGGTTAAGTGTCCACCTCTTGGCTTCGGCTCAGGTCATGATCTCACAGTTTGGTTTGTGGGTTCAAGGCCTGCACTGGGCTCTGTGCTGGCAGCATGGAATCTGCTTGGGATTCTGTCTCTCTCCCTGTCTGTCTGCCCCTTTCCTGCTTGCTCTCTCTCTCTCTCTCAAAATAAGTAAATAAACATTAAAAGAAAAAGAAGAATATTCTGTTCAAGTATAATTGGGTCACTGTCTACCACTCTATCTTTTATATCATATATATTGTTGCTTATGGTTTTCACTCATTTGGAATATTATTTCTATTTGCTTATTTCTTTATTTTTTTATTTTTATTTTTTTTTTAATTTTAACACTTATTTATTTTTGAGACAGAGAGAGACAGAGCATGAACACGGGAGGGGCAGAGAGAGAGGGAGACACAGAATCCGAAGCAGGCTCCAGGCTCTGAGCCATCAGCACAGAGCCTGACGTGGGGCTCGAACTCACGGACCGCGAGATCGTGACCTGAGCCGAAGTCGGCCGTTTAACCGACTGAGCCACCCAGGCACCCCTGCTTATTTCTTTAAATAGTCTCTTTTAAGGAAATGTGCATAATAAAAGCAAAGTCTTGAATATTTACCCGTGTGGTTATCATTCTGTTGTGCTTTGCTGCTTTGTGTAGCTCCAGGTTTCTATCTGGAATCATGTTCCTTTTGCCTAATATTTATTCCTTGTAGTGCAGGTCTATGGGTGATGAATTCTTTCAGCTTCTGTGTGTCTGAAAAACTCTTTGTTTCATCTTCGTTTTTAAGATATTTTTTTCTGGTTGTAGACTTCTAGGTTGACAGCTCTTTTTTGTTTTTTGTTTTTCCTTTTAACACTCCACTGCCTTCTTGCTTGCATTATTTCCAATGAGAAATCTGCTGTCACCTTTAACTTTGTTCCCCTATAAGTGCTATGTCAGTTTTTTTCCAACTGCTTTAAAATTTTTCTCTTTATTATTGATTTTGAGCAGTTGGGTTATAGTTTTCTTCATATTTCTTGCGCTGAGGGTTTGTCATACTTCTTGGATATGTGGGTGTGTGGTGTTCAGTGGATTTTTAAACTTTTTTGGCCATTATTTATTCAAATATGTTTTCGATCCTTCCCTCTTTCCTCTCGTTAGAGACTCCAGCTATGTGTTTACTAGCCTACTTGAAATTTCCCACAGCTTGCACATTGTCTTTTCATTTTTAAAATTATTTTTATTCTGTGTTTTATTTTAATATAGTTTCTATTCTAGGTCTTCAGGTTTATTAGTCTTTTTTCTGCAATGTCTAATCTGCCATTATTCCCATCTAGTATAGTTTTCATCTCTACGAGTTTAATTTTGGTCTTTTGTTGTCTAACGTGTCTCTTTGTTCAAACTTTTTGAACATCTAGAATACAAATTTCAATAACTTTTACTGTCTTTGCTATTTTGAAAATTTGTGTCAGTTCTGAGTTGGTTTTAATTGATGTAGATTTTGTGCTCACTATTAAATTTTCTTGCCTTTTTTCAAGAATAGCCTGAAGGTGGTTCAAGGGTGGAAGCAGGGAGATTAGCTTGTATGCTATTGCCTGTAAACAATAAAAGATGATGGATTGTTACACCAGAGCGATAGCAGTGGAGTTGGTGAGAAGTGGTTGAATTCTGGGTATATTTTGAAGGGAGAGCTAACAGGATTTGCTGATAGTTGGATGAGGGGCTTAAAAGAATGGGTTGAGTTAAAGGTTATTCCAAGGTTTCGATCATGAGCAACTCAAAAGGATGGAATTCATTTTTAGACATTGAGAAGACAATGGGAAGAGTAGATTTTGGAAAGACCAAGAATTACTTTTATATTAAGTTGAATATTAGACATTCAGGTAGAGATGTTGATTAGTAAATTGTATAAATGAGTCAAGACTTCAAGTTAGGGATATCAGAGTGGTTGATGTAAATTTGAGTTCTTAGCATATGGATGATATTCAGTCATAACACTGGATGTATCACCAAGAGGATTCAGGTAGATAATGATTGGGTCCCTCCAGGGTTTAGATATATTTCTGTGATGTGGAGGAAACCAGCAAAGGAGACTAAAATGGACTTGTCAGGAGGAAGAAGAAAATGAAGAGTGTTGTTGCCTAGAAACCAAATGAAAAAATGTGTTTCAAGGAGTAGAGAGGAAGAACAAGACCTGCTGATAGTAAATGATAGTCAGATGAGGACTGAGAACTGAATATTGGCTGTAGCAACATGGAGAATAGGTTGTGTGCATGTTTTGGGTGAAATGTGATTTGACTAAATTCAAAGGAAAATGGGAGGAGGAGACTTTGGAGGTAGCAAAGATAGACAGCTCTTTGGAGGATGATTATAAAAAATGGGATACCAGCTGGAGAAGGGTATTGGGTCGTGTGTGTGTGTGTGTGTGTGTGTGTGTGCGCGCGCTTAAACAGGTGAAATAATTGCATGCTTATATGCTGGTAGGAATGATCCAGTAGGTGGGGAAAATAGATGAAGGGAAAAGGGAGGACTGCTGAAATGATGTCCATGGGCAGACAAGAGAGGGATGGAGTTTGAGCTACAAGTGTGTTAGGTAGGAGTCTGGATAGTTCATGTGGCAATTATAGTGCAATGTGAGAGGAGATATGGTGGTGGGAGCTGGTAGAACTTAATTCGTAATTGCTTGTTTGTAAATGAAATGGGAAACAAAACTTTTTTGCCCAGCTGAGGGCAGGAAATGGAGTGTTAGAGATGGGAGGAGTGAAAGGTCTGAAATAATTAACTGGGAAAATGAAAGATCTGTGGAAATGTGGTCACTATTGAGAGCCCCTTGAGATCAGTGATTGTGAATTTCAAGGGAGTCTTTCAGCACGTTTTCCATTCATATCTGTCGTCATTGTACAGGTGTAGAGTAGGTGGAAAGTTGGATTTAGTCAATGTTGGAGTTTGCTCAGTTAGTCCAAGGAGGCACGATGAGGACAGAGCTGTGGTTATGTGGATGGGCGATGGAATTTTACTTTACGGGATAGAGAGAAGTGAGAGACAGTGCAAGTGTGCGAGGTTAATGGAATTGTTGGCATCAGTGCTGAACAAGAATCATTGGATCACAGGGTTGAAATGAAGAATGGGAGCTACTATCAGAGAGTGGCATTTTTGAAATTGGGATCACGTTGGGATTTATTTATTGGTAATAGGATTATAATATGACCATTGGCTGTGGTTGAGTGTAGGACACAGTTTATTGGAGTAGAGGAACTCAGCCAAGAGATCGGGATGTGTGGAAAAATCATATGTGCTGGTGATTTTCAAGCATTTTTGAACTTCTAAATCTTGTTAGATTATACACACTCTCCATTTCACACATACACAAAAAGTTTCAGGTGACAATTCCTTCTTGTGCTTTGCCTTTCAAAATGTATTGGTTAAGGCTCAGTGAATTGGCTAGTAAAACACTGATTTCTGTTAATACTAGAATCACCAAGAATTAATTCCAGGACTGCTAATGGAAAGGGGACAGTGAGTCAGAAGTTAAGCTCTTTAGGCCAGGAGGTGCAAACTTAAGCGGCATGTATATAAGTACTCAACACTGGGACTAGAATCTGTGTTTGGGTGTTTGGGTACCAGCTCAAAAACATAGTAGCAATCTTGTATTTTGCTGACATTTAAGTTTCTGGGTGTTCGCTATTGTTATTTTTCGAAATTGATTTGTCTCTTTTAGAAGACTCTAGAGGAATGCCCAGTGAATCCAAATAAACTTCATCATCATTTCACTGTCATTATTATAGTCTCCAGAAGATTATATACAAATCCATGCAATGAAACCCTTGTCTGCCTGGCCTGATGCTATGTGCTGTACAAAACGGTATACAGAAAAGCTGTCTGCTTTATAGGATGGAGTTGTGCTCTGAGACACAAAGTGCATAGATGGAGATGAATGGAAAGAATGGCCAAGTGAAGAAGTGGTTACAAGTTGGACTAGTATTTATTTTCACAAACACACAGAGGAACTTTTGATCGGGTGTGAACCGTAAGAGTCAAGACATCAGACAAAATGGGAAGTCATAGTTTTTCCCCGTTTTGTGGATATTTGCCAGAGAAAGAGAAGTTCCAGGAATTATTAAAGTAGAAAACATGAGAAGAATAGCAAAATTTAGTTCTTTTGTTTAAAATGGATAGACAGCTTAGAGGAAGCTGAAGTCATAGAAATTGGTATTTGTAGTAGAGTAATGGTGTGGAGTATCAGGAAGACCGTGGAAAAAGCCTGGGGAGAAGGTGTTGAAGGTATTGGCTCTGAACTTGACTATACTGGGAAGTTGTGGTCGGGGCATTCATTACAGGAGAAGAAACGGTTAAGGTAATGCCATGTGGAAGGTCCCTCGAGGAGGAAAGTACAAGAAAATGTTTCTGAGAGGCACCGATAAAAATATTCCCACATGGAAAACGTCTATGTGTTTTCTTTCCTTAAAAAACCGTTTGGAGCGTTTATAGTGTCGTGTGCTGATGGTGAATGTCTACGTCTTCCAGGCGCGTTGGATCGCTGCGTGATGGGGATAACCGCCGTAGAGATACTGAATGCCTGTGATGAAGCAGTTCCCGCTGCGGCTGACTCACTTAGTCACCCAGCCATCAACCTCAAGCAGGCTATGACCCGGCGTAGTCTTGCTGCTCTTAAAAACATGGCCCATCATAAGCTCCAGACTCTTGCAACTAACCTCTTGGCTTCCGAGGCATCTGACAAAGTAAGTGTGGTATGTGGGCCCGTGTGTGTAGACTCCCATTCAACTTCACTTCATAGCACAGTTTTGGCAGGTCTTATGCAGTAACTTTGGGGAGAAGACATGGATGACGAATAAGCTTCTGGTTTTTATTTAGGCCTATCCAGCCTTGTTTTAGCACACTTCATGTATTTGGCACTTTGAAAAAGGAAGTTATTCTCACCACTTGAAATAGTTTAAAATGAGGGGCGCCCGGGTGGCTCAATTGGTTGAGCGTCTGTCTTTGGCTCCGGTCGTGATCTCATGGTCTGTGAGTTCGAGCCCCACGTCGGGCTCTGTGCTGACAGCTCAGAGCCTGGAGCCTGCTTTGGATTCTGCATCTCTCTCCCTCTCTGCCCCTCCCATGCTCATTCTCTCTCTCTCTCTCTCTCTCTCTCTCTCTCTCTCTCTCTCTCTCTGTCTCAATAATAAATAAACGTTAAAAAAAAATTAAAAAATAGTTTAAAATGATTTCTACGGAATTAAGTGACTTCCATTTCTGAAATTAGAGTGAACCTTTATCATGTAATCTGGCTTTCGGTTTTCTGACAGTCTTCCTGTTGAAAGATTGAGCACTGGCTCTTACCTCTCGGCAGAAGAAAAAAATCATGATTTAGGTACAATTAAGATGTTTCTAATTGTGGCTGCTCCTTTGTTTGAAAAGCACGCTCTGATTTTAGTAAGGTTGGCCCATTTATAAGGATTTTAGAGGATACTCGGGAATAGGTAGGGCCAGGTTGTTCAAGCACCAGTGCTGGCCAGGACCCAAGCTGGATCACACCTTCCCTGCTGATACTCACATGAAGGCATCAGCTACTTCTTGAGTTAACAGGAGATGATCCTACGTAAAAGAAGAACAAATAATCCGAATTCATTAATTGGTTATTTGTCTTTAGTTTTATAGAGGCTAACCACTGTTTGGTTTGTGGTATTTATGTTCTGTGGTACTGTTAGAACTCGCTTGTCTCTGGTAGTGGCTGCGTGAAACTGAGAGACAGTATTAGCATCTCATCTGAGCCACAACTTAAAATTCCTGGGTGCATCTAAGTATTCATTAGAATTGTTAGTGGGTAGCACAGATGCTGTTATTTTCATTCTCTCTCATTCTGGATTGCTATTTTTTTTTTTTTAATGGGTAGACACGTAGATAAATAATGAACAGGTTGAAAGGCTCATCTACAAACTTGAAAATTTGCCCATGAATGAGCACTGAGTGCTGATGACACAGGAATTACTATAGGTGGTTCCAGTGGCCCATTTCCTCTGGTAATTGGCAGTCATATTTGATCACTCTGTCCTTCCCCAAGAAATAAATGCTTTATTGGCTTTGTTGTATTGTATGTTTCGTAGGTCAGAATTGTGAAACCCTTCTGCGCTTTCTTTCATGCTTCCCGGCCTGTGTTGTGAAGTTTGAATAGAAATCACAGCTTAAACGTATTTGCCATGCTTATAATTTCTTTCAAGAGATCACGTAGATGTCCCTAGGAGTTCAGTGTTCATAGCACATTGTCTGATGTTCCACTTAATTTTTAATTCTATGCCAGTTTATAAAATAGTGTATGCAAGGGTAAGTATGTATGTCATAGAATTTTCAAATGTATTCTTTTTCTTGTTGGTATCCCCTAGAAGTAAAAATTTGTAAAAATCATTATACGACTGGAAAATTAAAGAAAAATAAGTGGTACGGTTAACATTTATGAATGGCTTTTGTAAGTGGTCATGGTCCATTATGTGATTTTTACAATCTTGTTTGTCCCTGTTTTAATAGCGCATTTTATGGCGCAATTAGTGATAAAAGCAGCAGATATCAGAGACACTACACTTATGTATTGTAAAATATATTGCTTGTGAACCTCCTCAGTCTTGTAGCAGTGGTAATTGTTGCCTGGCCTACAAGGAAAACAATTACAGAAGGGGGGAAAGGCTTAGGAAGCTGAGGCTGCGGGAGGGTAATCACTTTATGAAAAATGTATGTTGGCTGGACCATTAGGGATTTCTCTAACTATTTTCTCATGTTGAGTTTGAGGCTCCTTCTGAGGGGAATATTTGAAGAGCTGTCCTCTGGATGGCTTCCTAATCTCAGGAGAAATAAAACCCACCCAAAGTTTAAAAAAACAAAACATAACTAAGAGCGTGTCAGGGGTGCAGGATTGACTCTAGGATATGGGAACTAATTTTCTTCGTGGGTCTCTCAATGGAAAGCAAAATCTCTAAGGGAATGCCCTATAGAAAGAGTCCTACCTTTTCCTTGTTAGACTAGTGTTGGCATTTGGGCTGTTTGGAGTAACACGTATTGTATATCGCTAATTTTGTTAATTATGCCGGACACGCGGAGCCTCGCAGACAAAGATGGGGGCTTTCCTTTCCTCTGATTCTTTTCTTTCACTGGAAGAGCCAGAGGTTGTGAAGTGAAATTACTGTTTATGGCTGCCTCAAAGTTTTGCAAGATGTGTGTATTCAAACCCCTGTGTGTTTCTCTTATGGCGTGTATCTTAATTTCCCTGGTATGGTAATCACTTACCAGCCTCTCTGATTCTCCCCACTGAAATTCAGCCTTCTCGCAGGCGGGGATTGTGACTTATTTATTGCTGTTTCCCTCCTGACATCTAGTAGCAGCTGTGCAGTAAATGCGTATTGAATTGGGTGCTGTGTGGCAGGAAGTGCTGATGGCCTCTGCCTCAGCCTCTTTGCCCAGGTCTTCTCCCTTCCCTCACAGTTGATTGTCTTGGCTTGACGACCAGATCTGTTCCTGTTCGTGTGGCCTTAGACGCGGAACCTTTATTAATCACCTTTGCCCTCTGCCCAGTTTTGTATTCTCCCCTTTGGATGTGGCGAGCAAGCTCGTCCAGGCATAACTCGTTCTCCTTTGCTGTGTCTGTATTGTCAGCATTCCAGCGTGTCCTGCAATTATGTCAGCTGGACCCTCTCCTTTACTTTTTTTCCTTATGACTCTAGAGCAGGGTTGCTCAACCTCAGCACTGCTGACATTTTGCGCTGAATAACTCCTTTTTTTTCCTTTAATGTTTATTTTTGAGAGAGAGAGAGAGAGAGAGAGTGCGCACGCACACGAACGGGGAGGGGCAGAGGGAGAGGGAGACAGAGAATCCCAAGGAGGCTCCATGCTGTCAGCACAGGACCCGGTGCAGGGCTCAAACTCACAAACTGAGAGATCATGACCTGAACTGAAATCAAGAGACAGACACCTAACCCACTGAGCTACCTAGGTGCCCCTGGATAATTCTTTATTGTGTGTGTGGGGGGGAGGGGGGGCTGTCCTGTTTATTGTAGGATGTTGAGAATCATTTTTCCCCTACCCATCACAAATATCTAGCATCCTCTCTTGCCCAGTTGTGACAATCAAAAATGTTTTCAGCTATGGCCAGATGCCCCAAGTGGGGCAAAATTGCCTCTGGTTTAAAATCACTGCTCTGGAGAGAAAAGGCTGAGAAATGCTAGACATCCTGCATCCTATATCCTATGTTTCTTTTCCTCTCTCCTTGCTTCTTTAATCCCTCTCCTGTGAGGATAGCAAAGCCATTCCCAAACTTCTCCTCTCTGCCCCCTGGTGGCAGAATTAGTTCTTGCATTCTCTTTGTGCTCGACACGTTCCTGTTCCGACCTTTCCTTAAAACACTTTACTTTGGGGGCACCTGGGTGGCTCAGTCGGTTAAGCGTCCGACTTCCGCTCGGGTCATGATCTTGCAGTCCGTGAGTTCGAGCCCCGCGTCGGGCTCTGTGCTGACCGCTCAGAGCCTGGAGCTGGTCTCGGATTCTGTGTCTCTCTCTCTGACTCTCCCCCATTCATGCTCTGTCTCTCTCTGTCTCAAAAATAAATAAACGTTAAAAAAATTAAAATAAAACACTTTACTTTGTAAGGGATATTTTTTGTTTTTGTTTTTCTTTATGTGTGTCTGATTAGATTTTGAGCTTCTTGAGGGTAGGAGCTGAGTTTCTCATATTTTTATTTTCAGAGCTTTTATGTAGTATGTGAAGCATAGAAAATACCCAGGAAATTTCGTGTGAAGTTGGTTTGGAGGTATAGATTGGAATCATATTGTGGAATCTATCTGAATGCAAAGCTGAGGACTTACCTCAGTGGGTAAACAATACGATACTGAACAGTCTTAAAAGGAGATCTTTGTTTAAGAAATAGTTTTCCATGTCTGACATTTATGTGTAGGACACTTATTGCCGTGGGAAATGAACTGTGAGGCTGTTAGGTGAGAGGCAGTGGGAACTGGGATAGGATTAGGTAGAAGAAATGTTGAAGAGGAAATGACTTGGAGGCTGTTGTGTTGGTTGAATAGATAGGACTTCAATAAATAGGGAAGAGTTGAGACCTGTAAGACGATTTCAGAGCTCCGAGCCTGGTTGAAGGGAGAATGGCGGAGCTGTTAACAGAAACAAACAACTCACAGACTAGGCTTTGAGATTGGTTGTGATAGGAGACATCTGCCTCTTGTTTGGAGTGTTGGGAGATGGAATGTATGCAAGGGGAGCAAAAATCTTCCAAGAAAGAAGTGGAATGATAGTGAGATAGAGTAGGGATGGGATTCCACCACCACCCCCGCCCGCCCGCCCCAAACAAATGCTGGAGTACAGAGCCTGGATTAGACCATAGTGCATATTTTGGGATGCCTGATCATTAGAGTATTCCAGATATGCCATCTTCCTTAATTCTTACTGCAGATAGGTGAATTCGTTATTATCATCCTCAGGGTTGCCAGTGATGAACCTAAAAGACAGATGGTTGGAACAGGGATTGGCAAACTTTTTCTATAAAGCACCAGACAGTAAACATTTTAGACTCTGTGGGCCATTCAATCTCTGTCACAGTGATTCAGACCCGCCATTGTAGTGTGAAAGCAGCCATAGACAATAGGCCAATGAATGAGTATGACTGGCTTCCAATAAAACTTTATTTACACAAATAGGCAACGGGCTGGATTGGCATCTAGGTCATAGGTGGTTGAACCCTGCATCAGAGGACGGCATTATTAACAGCAAGTTTGTAGATACTGTTCTTCCACGGAACAGCCTTTGCTTCATTTTTGAAAAGCAGTTCAAAGGAGTGGTGAAGAACCTGGGTTCTGGTGACAGGCATATCTGTGTTTCAGTTATGTCTGTAACATGCTACCTGTGGGTGACCTTGGGCCAGTAACCTACAATGGCGTTGGTTACACATATAACTTGAAAAAAAAATTTTGTAAAGGAAGCAAAGGTCAGCAGTTGATCAGAGATGCGAAATAACATTAAGACTTGAGGGAATGAAGGGTGGAATTAATAATTAGGGAAGTCACCGGTGATCATTAGGAGAGCTGCTTTGGAAGAAGTAGTTGGGTCAGAAATCAGGGTACAAAGAACTAAAAATGAGAATAAGATAAAGTGGAGGTGGGGAGTATGGAAGATGTGTGCTTTTAGAGGAAAAAAACTAGTAGCTTCGGTGCATGCAGGGGTAAGAGCTGAAGTTTACTTTGTCAGGAGCTCACTGAATGTTTTTGTTGGTGGAGGAGGTGGAGCCATGTCAGAGGACATGATGTCGATAGTAGCGTTAACTGGACAATTTACCCCGACTCGATGTTGTTTGCTTTTGATTGGTAGTGATGAACGAGAGGGAGGTGAATATAAGCAATGGAGACCATTGGAAGAGGAACCAGTGGAAGAGGAGAAAAGTAGGCTGTAGTATTATTTAAAAGGATGGAAGTGGCTTTAATACCTTGAAGGCAGAGCCATCTTCATTTCCCTGTCCCATAACACGCAGCGTAAGTGATGTTCTAGAGTAGGAGTTAGTAGATTTGCAGACTATAAATAACTAGTAAATTGTAGATAGCACGTGGTGGTATGATGAATGCAGAAATGAAAATATTAAGAAGATGGTCTGAGCATATCCGGTGATCTTTTTAAAAAAGTTTTATTATTTTTGAGAGAGAGAGAGAACACACATGTGCAAGCAAGTAGGGGAGGGCCAGAGAGAGAGAGAGAGAGAGAGAGAATCCCGTGAGATCATGACCTGAACTGAAATGAAGAGTTGGATGCTCAACTGATTGAGCCACCCAGGCACCACTCAGGTGATCTTTTTGATGATCTTTCTCATGAAGCATTTGCCAGAGACCCTGGTTCTTGGTGAGGACATCTTGGAGCATGCCTTGGGTCAGTGGGATTTTACTAGTGAAGCTAGAAAGCCTTTACTGCCATGAAATTCGTTTTCTCTGGCCTAGTGTGTATAATTTTTTATGTGGCACCTTTATATCTTAGGTATTGTGTACCAATCAGGGTCACCCTGTTTATTTTGAAAAATCACGAGGTTGAAGAAATTGAAAAATGACCAGGATGATTTATCTTCTGTGTTACATTTCTCCCTCTGTTGTCTAATTAGTCAAAAGGCTGAAAAAAACGAACGGGCTATATTTGCAAAGGTCAGTAGCTTTGTATTCTGTGTAACTAGGTGAGAGAATGGGATTTAGAAGTCAGATATAACCTACTGAGAACATGCTCTGTGTTTTTTGCTTGCAAAATTCACTCTAAAAAAATTTTATACTGATTGAATTGACTTTATGATTCATTGTGAAAAGGGCACTGTAAGGTACAGACAGGGACAAGCCATATGACGTTACATACAGGATACCAGGCCTTGTCTGGTGAACCGTTTATGGCCTTAGAAAAATTCTTATGATATGTCTGACCTTTGAAGAATCAATTAAACTTGCTTAACATTCTGCTCCAAAACTTTAGCGAATATTTTAATAGAAAATAAAAATATGTTGATTGTATATTTATTATATATGTATAAGTATGTATAAATTTAGTTTTCGTTTAAGTAGTTATTAGGATAAAAATCTTTGTCTAGTCTTTAATAAATACAGTTAAGGACCCTTAGGGAGCTGTCTAGGCTTAAGAAGACAAAGGAGTAAATGTCTATGACTGTAGGAGGAGAATGAACTTTAGTGAGCACCCTTGTGATGGGTGATTCCCTTTAACGGGGACACTAATTAGAAACCAGGTGTGGATGCTGCCTGCTCCTGGGATGACATTGCATCCAGGCCCTCGCAATAGAGCCAGATAACATGTGTATGTTTATACACACACACATCTGTGTTCCTCTGTTTTCCTAAATATATTAAATACCATCAGTTAACCCTGTTACCTCCACGTCTAACCAAACACCAGAGTGTTTGCTCTAGCCTCCCCTCCTCAAATACTGTAACTTTCTTCCCCAGCTTCAGAAACGTCACTCCCACTATTTTCAGTGTCTTCGCCGTCTTCCTTGACTCGCGATGGGATTACATCCCCAAAAGCCCATTGTCAATTGAAAATCTCCTAAGTAAAAAATGCATTTAATACACCTAACCTACCAGGGATCATAGCTTAGCTCAGCCACCCTTAACTGTGCTCAGAACACTTACATGAGCCTGCAGCTAGGAAAATCATCTCACACAGAAGCTTATTTATAATAGTGTTAAGTATCTCCTGTAACGTATCGAATACTGCACTGAAAGTGAAAAGCACAACAGTGCGGGCACAGGTGGCTCTCGGTGTGTCGGCTGTGGACACCCATGTGCGCTGGCTGACTCTGAGCCAGGTTGCTACCCTCCCCCGGTGTCAGGGGAGAGCCCAGTGCGTGTCACTGGTCTGGGGCCGGATCCACACTCAGACTTCCAAGTGCGGTTTCTACTGAATGCGTATCACTTTCAGTCCAGTGTAAAGTCGAAGAATCGTTAAGTCGGGGGCCATATGTATCTATTTGCCCAATTCTCCCTTTATGTAAACAATTTCCTGCACACCCGGGTCTCTTTAGGTGTGCCACCCTAAAGCTTGTCACCCACAAAGGGAAAGAAGTCCATTTCTTTTTTTATCCTTAACATTGTCCTTGTCACCTTCTGCTTTTCCTAGGGTGCGATTGCTTGTTGTTATTCACTCCTAGGCTTCATCTAATGTGATGTTTTCTTTCTAATTCTTTTTGAGTTCAGTCATTTCATTTCTGGTTTTTCTAATGCTCATAGGTTCTTTCACGTTGAGTATCATTTTAAAAGTGTTCATCAGCTTGTTTAGAAATAGCACATTCATTTTTATCTGCATTTTGAGCATATCTGTGTTTTCCCTTCTGGTTCTTAATTCTTTTTAATTGTAATAATTTGACCTCAATACTTTTCTGTTGTTCACTGCTCACCTCTTTTGTAAAAGAATTTTTCCTGGACTTTTTGAATGATTAATTCAGATCATTTTTCTAACTTCCCAAAACTTCCTTTTCTATTTTTCATGTGGTTCAAAAATATGGTGGCTCGCTTTCTAAGCTCTCCTAACACCGTTCCTCACCTCTTGTTTGCGGGGGGGGGGGGGGATTACCTGGCAGTTTTGATTGCATGCTTAGCAGTTTCTCATTCCTGGGGGCCTTTGCCGAAGGGACCCCTGATGTAGTGGTGTTGCCCGTGGACTGGGACTGCCACGTGCCTCAGCCTTTGTGATCGTGGCCCGTGCGTTCACTTGCTGTTGAGGCGGGTAAACTTCTCCCAGGTTCAGCTGCTGTTTTTAAATGGGCCCCATTAGGGGCGCCTGGGTGGCTCAGTCGGTTGGGCGTCCGACTTCAGCTCTGGTCACGATCTCGCAGTCTGTGAGTTCGAGTCCCGCGTTGGGCTCTGGGCTGATGGCTCAGAGCCTGGAGCCTGTTTCAGATTCTGTGTCTCCCTCTCTCTCTGCCCCTCCCCTGTTCATGCTCTGTCTCTCTCTGTCCCAAAAATAAATAAACGTTAATAAAAAAAAAATGGGCCCCATTATGTTTTTCTGATAACCGTCAGTCAGCATTTTGGGGTTTTCCTATCAGATCTGTCGCATACCTCGCCACTTCCCTTTCCTTCGTCCTAAGGAGGTGCCTGATAACAGATAGACCTTGTAGCTGTTGGTGGGTTTTTCCATCCACTTGAGTTTTGGGATTTGTGGATATATTTTATCAACTTGTTTTGTTGAAATGTTCTTACTGCATTTCGGTCATCCTATCTAATTGCTGTGTCTTTCTTTATGTGAGGATTTGGAAAACTCCAGTAACTATGCTTCCATCAGTGCCGTGATCTTTTCCAGAATCCCTTTGAGTTTCTGTATTCTTTTTTTTTTTTTTTTAATATATGAAATTTACTGTCAAATTGGTTTCCATACAACACCCAGTGCTCATCCCAAAGAGTTTCTGTATTCTTGATGTTAATTGTAAAATTCAATAATGAGTTAGTTAAGGAGAAATTGTATTAAACATTCACTTTTCAATCTTAATTGTGTATTTATTATTTGAACTAGATGAGCCATATCTGTGATTACATATCATATATTGTCTCTATTCTGGATCAGTTGTGGGCTTTAATTTAAAGCTGTTTGTGTGAGAACATCCTTAACCTACTGGCAGGTGACAGAGTCCTTCAGTCTGGAATTTTCCTCATGTATTGACCCACCTACTGCCCGTATCCCACAATCTCACAACATAGTGGTTAGAGAAAATGACTTCAGATTCTATAGTGAACAATCAGGGACTTTTTTTTTTTTTTTTTTTTTTTTCTGCTTCCCTCTCTATTGTTTGTCAGTTGCTTTCTAAAAATTTCTAGAATGAAAATTTCGGAATTTAGCGTGAGGCTTTTGGTAAAGAGACTCCTTAAGGAATAAGCTTGAATTTTTTTTGGAACCATAAAAATAAAATGAAAAGAGTTAAAGTTATTGATTAGGCACAGGTATGTAAGTAAGGTAATGGGATTAATTTCTGAACATACATTATTACATTGCTGTTATCACAGGCACCAGAAAGTACAAGAAAGTCAATGGAGTCCAGTTGCCCCATCACCCTCCTCTTCTCTTTTCCTCTTTCTCCATCCTTCTTCCGCAGTCCAGCCGTTATATTACATTAGTCATCCTTCTTACCTCCGTAAGAGTGGTTAGCATTTCTTTCACGTTTTTATGTCCTAATTCTGTTGTTGTCTCTTACTCTTTCTTCGCCTTTACCTCCGTTTCGTGGTAGTCTCACCCGCATAAGAAAGTACACCGTATGTAGGCTGTGAGTGTGTGTGTGCTCATCTCTGTGTGTGTGTGCCCTTGTACACTTGCATCATGTGTGCATGTTTCATGGAGTTTGTAATGAATGCTTTAAACATTTCTGACTCAGGTTATCTTTCCTCCAACTTTTTCTCCAGTTCGAGGGAAACAAGTTGTAAGTTATTATGAATACATTTAAGGGATAAAACTGAACTCTCAAAGCTAACTAAATATTTAATTGAACTTACTATATTTTTTGATGATTACAGGATTTTTTGTTCTCTTCCCTTTTTAAGGATCCGTAAATGAGACATAACGCCATCAAATAATGACGTAGACAAGGGAGCTCCCCTTCTTGAAACTTACCAAGCCCTGTGGCTCTAGTGCCTTATTGGCCCTCTGCCTTGCACGTAATAGGTGTTCCGTGGGTTTATGAATGGAATTCATAGGTCATATTGAATGTAATTCATCATATTATTCTGAACCAAAAAAACCAGTCTTGTTCTATGATGGTTTTAAATTCAAAACAGTTTTGTTTCTCCTTGGAAGTACATTAACAAACCACACTATACCTGAGAAGAAATTTAGGTTGTTGAATAATGTCTGTGAGATACAGCGAAGGGGAAATTCCTTTTACCATCTCACATAATAAATCAAATGGCAGACTGCTGAGAGAATAGGAACAGTAGATAGATTTAACCCTGTGACCTTCTCAACAGCCAGATCTTTCCAGCCCTTGCGTATGCTACTTTATATTTAACTCTTAGTTGGGAACTTCAAGGTATTTTGAAGTAATGTGATAGAAATATAAAGATTTGTAGCTAAGTGTTAATGTGTTAGTACCTTGGGTAAGAAATAATTTCTTCTAATATGCTTGAAATAGCTGTTCTTTATTAGACTATATAAAAGATTTTGAAACTTCTTGACTTTTATAGCCTCTGTTAGAAAATAATTGAATCAGTCTAGTTCAGTAAACATTTATTGACTACTAGCTACTGTGTTTGGCCCTGGAGAGCCAAAATGAATAAGACATGATATTTACCCTCAGGAAACGTAAACAGATAAATACAAGGCAGTGGAGTGAGTTGGCTGAGAAATGCAGAAGGTATTGCAGAGACCTGGACTAGCCTGAGGTGATCAGGACTGGCTTCTTGGAGGAGGAGACATTGAAGAATGAGTAGAACGTAATCAGGTGACGGATGCAAAGAGGGCAGCGGGGAGTACCGTGTGTGTTCAACGTTGCTGGAGTATCAAAGAGAGGAGAGGCGGGAGGTGTGTGAAATGAGACCGGTCCATACGTACCATGTGAAGGTGCTTAAATTTTATCTTTTATCTCAGTAGCTTTCACACCTAAGAAGAAAAATTAGCACTAGAATCCTTCCTTCAAAGAGAATTTTATATGAGAGCCGGTATGTGCAACAGATACGAGGGAATGTAGAGGAGAGTTCGACTCCAAGAATTGAGTGATTAATGAGGCACAGGTGGTAAGTGGGGCGGACCCACAGGTTTTCTAATTGGGTGGTTGAATAGAAATCGGCTCTCTCAAATGTGATATCGAACGTAGGAGCCGGTTTTGCGGGGGATGGTGATGAGTTGCTTCATATATGGGGCGGGGAGGGGGGGGGTGTGGTGATGGATATACAGGTTGAGGAATCTCCGACATATACCTGGTGCTTAAAACCATCGAAGGCCATGGGACTATTCAGAGGTAGCAAATGGGCTGAGATAGACTCTCGGGCTACTAACCTTAAGGGGAGGAAGTGGAAACGATTTGGAGAAGTGTCAAGAGTGCTGGAGAACCAGGAGAATAGGCTCACTTGTAGACTGAGGGAATCAAGACTTTTAAAAGGGGTAGCGAGTAATTAGTTGTGGCAGAGGCAGTAGATGTGTGGTATTGGAAGGACTGAAATGTGTTTGTCATTGAGGTCACCAGTACCCTTTTCTAGAATGGTCTCTTCAGGATGTTGGGGCCAGAAGCTGGATTGCCATGGGTTAAGGAGTGATGGGAAGCGTGGAAACAAACGACAGCAAAAGGATACTTTTGAAAAGTGTGATAGGGGAAAGAGGAAGAATAGGGGAAAATGCAGGTTGGCAGGCACATGGGAATGTTTGTGGATTAGGGTTAAGAGCCAGCAGAGAGAGGGCCGGTCCACGTTAGGCTAAGGGGGCGGTACTTGATGAAGCTAGGTTCCCAGGGGATGAGAGAGTGGCGGACTGCAAAGGCAGAGGGAAGGAGTTTGGCTTCGACCTAGAGGAGGGAGACTTTATTTTCTGAAATCGAAGGGCGGGAAGACAGGCTGGGTGTCTGGTGGGTGTAGGTTTCTGTGCATAATGGATGGCAGTTGAAGAGAGGACATTCCTAAAACTTTCACGTTTCTCCAAGAAGTTACAGGTAAGATTGTGGGGAGGGAGGGAGCAAGAACCTGGGTCGGGACTTGGTGAGGGAGACAGATGGGGGAATGAGAGGGGAAGCGAAGAAAGAGTAAGAGGAGTGACTGTATTTGTAGTTGTAACTAGCTGTAGTAAAAGGTCTAGGAAAAAGTAGAAGGTACATGTCACGGCTCCTGAACTGCAACTCTGTAATGCAGAGGTTAAAGGGCACTGAGGGTAGTTATAAGAGGTTGACTGATATGATTAACCAGAGGTTCTGGGCTTGTTAGGGAAGGAGTGGGAGGGAGGACGAGGCTGATAGCTTTTGAAAAAATCCTGGAATCCAGGGACTGAATGCCTCTATGATAATGGTTCCCAAACTGTTTGTTGCACATTGGAATCATCTGAGGATCTTTAAAAACTGCCGGTGCCTGGCTCCTCCTCGTGGCTTTCTGACTGAGTTGGTGTGCATGCGGCCAGTTTCCCCAGGTGATTCTAATGTGCAGCAGGGTGCAAACCACTGCTCCAGAAGGTTGAAGAGCAGGTGTGGTGGAATATTTGGAACTACAGAAGATTGTGGTCAGCGTGGAGATACTAGTGAGCAAGATTCGTGAGGTGAGGACATATTCCGCTGAAGGGGACTGGAGTCAAAACAGCCAAGGAGTTGGGAGGGCAGCGTGTTCTCCATCTTTGGCACAGAAGACCCCGAAGCCCACTGTCCCAGTACCTCCTGCTTTTCACGGGGTCAGAACTCTGAGAAGACAGGGCGGTGCCATCTGGCAGGCTAGTTGGGGAATAGGGATCGGAGTGTCTGATTTAACAATAAGCCACAAACCTGTTTTATTCTTGTCCTTGGAAAATAACAGTGCAAAAACATTGTTGATGCAAATAAAAAATGCAAAACAAAGTGATGAAACTAACGGGAACTTATTTAAGAGCGAGAATAGCAGCAGTTGAAAACCAGCACTGATGATGTGCTGATATCAAAACCTCTCTTTTTTGGGAAACTCGTAGGTTCGTATGCAGTAGAATGTTTGGACCAATGCTCTACATTTCATGGTTGTGTGACATTTAAATTCAGTACTGATGCTCTAGAATGCTGTAGTCCTATAGGAACTTCAAATTATAAATAGCAAAAAAATAAAAATAGCACTGTAGCATAATTAGCACATATAACCACAGTTAACTCCCTTTATTACTAAGTGACTCCGTGTTTAACATCGTGTCATTTGCCCTCCGACTTTGAATCCTTTCATATCCATTAGGAGGCCCCTTGCCCACGCCGGGTTGCAGACCATAAGTTCAAAATCACTGACCTACACGGGTGGTGAAATCTCCCAGAATGAGGGATGGCAAGCAGGGCTTTGAGCCAGTGACAGTGATTTTAAAATTTAATAAAAACTTTCAGGTATGACATTCATAAGATGACTTCTATGGTGTGGTGTGGAACCCAACATTAGCCTTGGATGGAAAAATATTAATTTCAGGGAGGCAGTTTATTGCGATGTCCAAGGATAGAAAGTGCAGTTGGCTTGTAGTGGTTGTGGCTGGAGTTCTATACTGTGCTCTCGGTAGCCTGGAACAAAGTGTATCCAGAGACCTTTCCGTGGTCCTTCACACATCTCTGTCTTAGTTTGCGTGAAAATACCTATTTTTTTGTACGCACACTCCCACCCGGCAGCAGTCAGCCTTGGTGAAGGTGATGTTGTCTCAGGGCAGTGGATGGCTATGAAGGAAAGAGGTAGAAAAAAGAAAGGCAAAGACAAAAGGAGGGGATTTGCGGCATAAATCAGGATTTTAGTTGTCCACGGTGTAACGTGACTTGGTGTTCCCCGGTCTGTATTTTGATAAACGTGTACTTGCTAGTTGGTGGGCCTGGGATGCCCGTGCCTCCCTCACCCCCTTACCCCACCTTTCCCCGGCTGGCTCCCACTCACCCGGCTCACTCCCAGAGCTCTCCTGAGCCCCCGTTCTGTGACCACCGTCCCCACAGAGGCTCCTGAAGTTTTCAGGAATGCTGCTGAGTCTAGCGGTCACTTGTGTCTTCTCTGGTCCTCTGCCACTCACGTTTATGTCTCTTAGTACTAATTCTTTTGTACCAATACACGAAAACAAGGAGATATATTTGCTTCCATGTCTGTTTCCGTGTATCAGGGTTTGTTTGACTTCAACACTGTTGACATCTGGGGCTGGGTAATTCTTCGTGCCGGGGGCTGTGTTGTGCAATGTGGCATGTTTAAGCAGCGTCCCCAGCCTCTACCTACTAGATGCCATTAACACCCTCTCCCAGTGGTGACTCACAGTGATGCCTCCAGACGTTGCCTTGAGGATGAAGAGTACTGTCACCTCTGGCCCAGGGCTGCTGCTCTGTCACCCCGAGAGCTCTTCAAAGGGCCATTCGATACTCCTCTTTGTGTTTCCAGCAAACTCTTCACTGAATCACTGAATAGCCCAGAATTTAAGGTTGATTAATATGGAGTGGACTCACACCACCCCCCCCCCCCCCATCTCTAGAATCTCTGCCGAACTAATGCTGAGAAGCTCTTGATATTCGCCAAGTAAATGTCTGGCAGATACCAGGGGACCCTGACTTCTTCCTCGGTCTTAACCGTTGACAGCTGTGTGACCTGTGTGACTGACTGGCCGACCTCCTAGCTTCCATTTGTTTTTAGCTTTAAAGTGGAGGTAATAAGATGGTAATGAAGTCAACTGGGCAACATGTTTTAACACGTTTATCCCAGTAGGTATTCACACACGAGTTTAACAATCTTGATTGAATGATTGATTTCATTCATTCAACACACCTTGAGTGTGTACTGTAAGCTGGGCCCCGAGCTAGAACGGCTGGAGAGTTCATGAATCACGTCCACACCCATCAGGGCCTCCTGTCGAGTTCCTGCTCTGATGAGGGAGACAAGTGCGCAGCTCATCACCGTGAACACTCTGTTACCTAAGGTGTGAACCAAGTGGGAGGGCGTCCTCAGGAGAGGACTGGCCTGGGGAGCTGTGGGAAGACCGTCTTCTCTGAAGAGAGTCACTCGTGTAGAGGCTTGGTGTCGGGAGGCAGAGTGGGAAGAACATCCCCAGCAGAGGAAACACTGCGTGCGGCTGACCAGGCAGAGCGTGGGAGGCGCGTGCCGAGCCCTGCAGCGATGGGAGAAGAGGGTTAAGAATCTCCTAGGTTAGAATCTACTTGAGTGTGAGTATTTCTGAAATTTGAGATTGCTCACCACTGTGACCCTGGGTGGATTAAAGCGGTTTTCTTGTCTCCTGTTCATTTGCCGTTATTAGTCTTCACTTTTTTTCTCTCGTCAAGTCGGCCTCCCAGAATATCCTCTCATTTCTGTTCATTCACAACTGTGTTAAGGGTTGGGAATACCCAGGAGGACTTGTTAGATCCAGAGCACTTTTTCTTTTTTAAATAGTTTTTTCCCCCCTTTTAACAGTTACTTTAATTGGTTGAGACTTTTCACGCATGTCTTTAACATTCATTTGAGATAAAATGAGCTGGGTTTTATTATCTCTGTTTTACCAGTGAAAGGGATACTGTTTTGTTACCTGTTTGCTGTTTGTGACATCTCTCTTTTATTTAGAAGACAGAAGAATCAATACAAGGGGCATGAAGTGATTCATGTAAAGGTTTGTCTAATGGGGGACTGGGGTGCCCTAGCGCCCAGGGCTCTTGGTCTTGTGACTTTGGTGACTTGGCCCTTTGGGAACAGTTACAACTCAATGTCTGTTATGCTGGTGTTGTGGAACCATCATGTGTTAATCTTCTAACCTCCTAATATATTAGTACCATTTGGATATTATTGTTACTCAAACATTATCCAGTAAGATGTGGCCTGTAGAAATACCTTTAGAAGGTATAAAAGGCATGGCCTAAGTGTTTATATTTAATACTTATACTTTTGAGTGATCTACATTTATTTATGTCTTGTGAAATAAATCACTGTATAGTATCAAACTTAAAACCTCTCAGGTTAAATATCCCTTTTGGTTTATGCTTCTTAATATGCTTGTTAATGAAAACACATAGAGGGCCGTGAAATGACATAAGCTGAGTGTACTGTATCCATACCTTGTCATAAAATCTCCTATCCAAAACTAAATATTTAAGATAGTGTATTCCTTGTTTGAAACTTAAATGGCTGGATTCTGTTCCTGTTAGTATTAAGTAACAGCAATCCGACAGCAGAGGGCACCAAATACCCATTTCAGGCTTAACACATTTTCTTAATCCTTTCCACTTCCTCCCTCCCTCCCTTGCTACCTTTTTCCTAATGCAGTCGGCCCTTGAGCAGCACACGTTTGAGCTGTGTGTCCATTTATACGTGGATTTTTTTTTTCAGTACATACAGTATAGTACTGTAAATGTATTTTCTCCTATGATTTTTTTCTAGCTTTATTGTAAGAATACACTATATGATACACATAAGCTACAGTATGTGTGAATCGACTGTTTACATTGTCAGTAATGGTCAACAATAGGCTATTAGCAGTTAAGTTTTGGGGGAGTCACAAGTTACACTTAGATTTTCTACTGCGTGCAGGGAGGAGGGGGCTCAGTGCCCCTCACCCCCATTTTGTTCAAGGGTCGACTGTAATTAAAACCGTTAACATTAAAACCATATATGTTTACAGGCGATAATGGGATTCTCCCTCAGCTAATTTTAGAACTTTTTTTTTTAATGTTTGTTTGTTTATTTTTGAGAGAGAGACAGAGAGACAGAGTGCGAGTGAGGAGGGACAGAGAGAGAGGGAGGCACAGAATCCGAAGCAGGCTCTGGGCTCTGAGCTGTCAGCACAAAGCCCGACGCAGGGCTTGAACCCACAAACCGCGAGATCATGACCTGAGCCGAAGTTGGATGCTCAACCGACTGAGCCACCCAGGCGCCCTAATTTTAGAACATTTTTAAAGCACGTTTAGACATCAGTGTGTTTTTATTCATTGACTCTTTTGCATTTAACATTATGCCTCAGAATTTTCAGAAGTTATTTTAACATTCTTTATTCAGTAGAATATCCTATCCATAATCAAGAATAACTTTTTTAAAGTTATTTCGAGAAGGGGACAGAGAGAGAGAATCCCATGCTGTCAGTGCGAAGCCCGACATGGGGCTTGAGCCTCTGAACCCTGAGATCATGACCCCATCCAAAATCAAGAGTTGGATACTCAACTGCCTGAGCCACCCAGGTGCTCCTAAAATTTTTATTTTTTAATTTTTCCTACCAAAATATTCTTAGGTAACAAACCAATTCTTTATATTATAGTTAGGAAATTAAAAATTATTTAGAACATGCATTGGAAATGACACATAAATAATTATTTTGTAAAATATTATATTACTATTTGCCAAATACATATTTTTCCTATGTTCTATGTTAGGACTCAGTATTGATATTTATACAAACATGTATGTGAATATGTTATATAACATTTCCTACTCCTGGTATCCTCAATCTCTGATTTCAAAGTGGATTCAGATTTTTTTTTTTTAAACCATGTATTCTTTTGCTTTGCACATTAGCATCAAAATCAGCTGGCATTAATCAACTTTACATTTAGGTACAAATTTGGACTATTTGTAATACAGATTGGACCCATGTTTTTTCAGGAAAAATAATAAATTGTTTTACTAGGTAATTTTAGAAATAGTCCTGAAAACTATGATGTTAAAAAATGGTTCAGAAATAAGTAAGTTTTTAAATCAGAGCCATTGAAGTGAATGAATGGTGTAAAGGTAAAGTTATTGCCAGTGTTCTGAATTTCTGGATAAAAGGACAGATGCTCAAAATATCATTGTAGCGTTGGTTTTAGGGGACAAAGCTACCAAATGTTTCAGCAGACGTGATTTAACCTAGCATATATTCAAATCTATAATGATGACAATGTTAGATAACAAGAATACACCCACGTTTTCTCCTCTGCGGATTATAAGTTGTTTTCTTGTTGTGGGGGGGAGGGGTGAGGGGGTGGGGGGCTGCTCATGATGTGCATATGTGCTCATGTACTGAAAATGACCCAGGCTCGAATAAGGATCAATCTCCTGATCATAGTTCTGTCATTTTCCTTGAGTTTTTCACTTGAGATACAGTTTTACCTGCTACTCTTAATGTAATTGCCACAGGTTCACTTTCAGTGATGAGCAAGCAATCCAATAATTTTTTCCTATTGCTGTGGTTCTGTAATATTTTAAGTCAATTTCTTTATTTAATACTTGAAATGGCTAAATGTGTATTTTCCCCTGTACAGAAAACATAACATTGTAATAGGCTTACCACTTACAATGAAAATGTCAAGTATATGTTTTACTAGGTTTTTAAGTATGTTGTGTGTATGTATTTTGCATTTACCACTGAGTTTTACTAGCAGCTTTGAGACCATTTTATTTGTATATACTTTATAACTTAGCTTTTCTTGTTGCCCTTTTTCAGGTAAGTTTTGAAATTATTGCCTTGAGTACAAAGGCTTTATTTTCTTTCAAGCATCTTGCATATGATAGAAACTCCACAAATAGTTGTTGAATTTTATCTTCTGCCGTGATGATACAAAAGGGAATTTGCGAGCACACATTTCAAATGTTCTTAATAAAGGTGGCAGGCAGAGCAAGTGTACTAACGTTCCTGTTAAAGAATTTCCAGGATTAGGTAGCCAGTATGGGAAATGGCTAAGACTGTAAGATGATTGGAATGAATTACTTTGCTCTAGCCATGTACATTTTAGGATTAAGCCAAGGGACCCTTGGAATTGGGTAGATGTTTCTCTTCATTTTCCTTCAGCTTATCTTAGTGTGACATATTAGAATATCTGACATATCTGTGATCAGCTCTGCTGTCTCCATGCACTCAGCTTAGTCTTACCCTCGCAACTTTGCTGGATATCTATATTTTATTGTAATAAGCCTTTAAGTCCTTAAAATCCGATGTCAGGTATTACAGGTCATATGCAGGACTTAGGGGATGAGTCATTTTCTCCTTCGTTCCTTCCATCTCCCTCTGTTCTCCTCTGCCTTTATTATTACCTTCTTCTTTTCTTTTACCCTCTTCTTCTGACTGTGGATTGCTCTTAGGTACAGTTTTTGTGACAGTGACACAATCAGCACTGAGAGGTTGCGATAAGAGGAGATGCACACAATCACATCCAGATATCATGGTACCAGACACTAGAAAACCTTTCAGTGGAGATCCCAGGGCGGATCTCAGGGTGCTGAAAGGGGCACATAGGTGGTAGACATCAGAGGAGAGAACTTAAAAGCCGATCTCATGTCCTCACTCTTGCCTTCTTTTTTCTTCAAGCCACTCTTGCTGCCTCAGTAATTTCCTTAGCAAACATGTTTGGTTTTATATTCTTTGGTAGTAATGATCTCTCTTTCTCCTATTTTGTATTTTGAATTTTATAGATCTTTACTGGAAAGACAGTATTTACTAATGTACTGTGGGGGGCTCTTCGTGCCTGATGTTGTTATTACCTATTCCCTCATATATTGTGTCATGTGTGTCTAACTCATGCTAATATAAGATGATATTTTACCTTTTTCCCTGATAGAATGAACCTAATGCCTAGCCTAGTGCCTGGGCCATAAGCGACAACTTAGTATATGGTAGCTATCAATATTAATAATAATTTTCCTATCAATAATATATTAGGTATAATGTATTATAAATAACTTTATGCATCATTCAAATTAATGTCAGTAGGTACAAAGCATTAAGCATCGTGTTTGACATGACACTCAGCGTTTGAAAAACAAATACCAAGTACAGCGGTGTTAGGAATAAGAGGGTAATGTGCACATTCTTCAACCCATCCCACCTTCTGCATTCTCGGTATTGTTGCATACTTTTATGTTCCCTCATCTGCTTGGCTTCTGCTTCCTCCCAGTTCATATTCATGACTCCGGTCTTGCTTCTTTTTCGCCAACATTGCTGGTGGATGAACATTTATAAAATTAAATTTGGTCATGTTATTCTACTCTTTTAAAGGCTTTAGATGATAGTTCTCAAACTATACTGCATCAAGTTGTCTGGGGTTCTCATTAGGCAGGTTCCGATATGTTCTGGTCTATTCATACTAATTCAGTAGGCCTGGTAGCAGTCCTAGGAACCTGCATTTCAACAAGCAACCGTGATGATTCTGAGAAAAGCATGCTCTAATGACTCCCGAGCCTGCAAGACAAAGTTCAGCAGCCTCAGTGTGGACCTCTGAGCTCTAAGTGAACCATCCCGTGCCTTCTTCATCTTGGTCATCTGGGGCTTCATCAGTATCCGTCCTGTGATGTGCCCTGCCTTGGCCCTTTGTCACATTTTGCCATCTTTCTGTTCTTTCATGTAGCTCAAGTCACCCCTTCAGAGAGGCTGTCTCTGGGCACCCCAGGTAGAGTTGGTACTTTCTCTGTTGTCCCTTTTCGTACCTTGCAGTCCCCTTTCTTTATGGCACCATTCTTACTACGTTGTCATAGCGGCTTTACATGCCATGGTCTAACTGTGAGGTGTGAGTTTCATCACTACAAAATCATCTCATTCGTTTTTGTATCTCCAGGGTCTTGCACAAACATAGGCAAATGCATAACGAATTAAATACAGGATTGAAACCGAGACAGTCTTGATTTTTTAAATTCATCTTTTGTATAATATAAATTTATATTACTTATGCTCTGTAGGTTCTTAGGGTGCAATGTAGAAATAACGTTTATTTTCTACCTTCCTTTGAACATTATTCAGTTCAGAACAGAGGTTTAAACAAAGGAGGCAGAATTAGTAATGATTATGGAAATAATTTTTGGAAGAGCAGCCACTTGAGACTTCTTAAGATTTTTTTTTAATGGAGGTATAATTGACATACATTAGTTTAGTTTCAGGTTTACAATGTGATGATTCAATATTTGTATATATTGTGAAATGATCACCACAGTAGTTCTAGTTAACATCTGGGAAATGCTTCTTGAAGGGTGGCTAAAGTAGGACTTGAGGGGCTGTGAAGAGAATGAGAAAAGAGCATCATCCTGGCATGAACGGTGCAGAGGTACAAACGCTCGAAAGTGCATGGTTCTGGAAGGTTCAAGTGGTTTAATTGGGTTGTGGTAAAAGATATAGGGGTTGTGGTTAGAGATGACATTGGAGGAGCGGTAGTATATTTTGGAGGACACTTTATGCTTTGCAGAGAAGTTTTTGCTTGGCAAAGATTGTATCCTTGGGTTATAAAACACTATTGAAGCCCCTTCAGCTAGAAAGAAACATAGTCAGATGGGAGAAGGATGGAGAAAGAAGAGAGACAAGTTAAAGGGGATTTGTTACAATTTTATGATGGAAGAGTAGATTAACAACTTAAAATAATTTTATCAACTTTTTATAATGTTCTTTGTTCATTCTGCTAGGTACTCTGATCAGGTTACATAAGATGAGTAAAACATAGTTCCCATAGACTACAGGAAAGTGTAAAGATATAAAATAATTACAGCAATATAGCCAAGACGTACACATTAATGACGTATAGTAGATATAAAGTGTCATGGGAACTGAATTCATTGCGAAGTAACTTTCCTTGGGGGAATTTGGGGCTTGGTGGAGGAACAGGGGTTAGAATAGAACAAAGAAGAATATTTTGGGTAAAGGAATAAATAAAAGGAATAATGGGAATAATGGGGGACGGACCGTGGTTATGGTGCTGGAGCCGATTTGTCAAAGCTGGAAAAGTACTCAGTGTCAAACTGTAATGGGCCTTGAATATTGTGCTGAAAGATTTTGTATTTCCTCCTAGAGTTTTGTTTTCTAATTATGAGCATCCTATATATTGGCTATATACCTCGTAACAAATATAGAGAAATATAAAGAAATAGTATTCTGTGATTCCATCCCAAAATGTTATTATGAAAATAATATATATTGACTATATACCTTTTAAGAAATATAGAGAAATGTAAAGAAAAGATATTCTGTAATTCCATCACAAAATGTTATTACTAACACTTTCATGTATTTCTTCCCAGTGTTTTTCACCATGCTCAAATACATATTTAAGCATTAAAGAAATGAAATGAGGGGTGCCTGGGTGGCTCAGTCGTTGGAGCGTCTGACTCTTGATTTCAGCTCAGGTCACGATCCCAGGGTGGTAGTATTGAGCCCCCTGTCAGGTTCCGTGCTGAGCCTGGAGTCTGCTTGAGATTCTCTGTGTCTCTCCCTCTGTCCCTTTCTCATTCATGTGTGATCTCTCCCTTAAAATAAATAAATTTAAAAAAATGAAATCAGAACCATACTGTGTGTGTGTGTGTGTGTGTGTGTGTATGTGTGTGTATAATTTTATCTCACTTAAAATTGGAACAGGAAATTTTGTCATGTGGTTAAATGTGCCCAGAAAGCATGATTTGTAGTGATTGCAGTATTTATTCTGTTATATGGCTACCCTTAAATTATTTACCTGTTTCCTTATTGTTAGATTACTTAGGTTTCAATTTAAAATAATGGCTACCATTTCACCGAGCATCTTTGTACATCAATCCTTGTCTGTATTTCTGACTATGTAAGATCGGGTTCTAGAAATAACTGCACTGGATCAAACAGTCTAAGGGCTTGCAGTGTATTTCGCCACATTGCTCTTCTAGAAGTTTCCTGTTTAAATTCATGCCTGCAGTATGTGGGTTTGACTTTCACTATACTCGTAGCTAAGTTAAGTAGTTTTTAGTATTTATTGTGTGCTGATTTTATAAATGGTATCTTGTATCCATTTTGAGTTTATTTTTGTGTATGGTGTAAGAAAGTGGTCCAGGTTCATTCTTCTGCGTGTCACTGTCCAGTTTTCCCAGCACCACTTGCTGAATTTTAACGGTTATTTCCCTGACAACTAGTTTGAGCTGGTTTTTCCCCATATTTATTGATTCTTTGTTTCTTTTACTGGGAGGTGTCCTTGATCTTTACGGTATTCCCCTTTTATTTGGGCATTAGTATTTTTCTTGCTGATTTTAAGAAATATTTGTATAGAATGTAACTCTATCAGTCTTATTTTTGGCACATTTTCCTGTTTCTTGCCTCTTGCTTTTATAGTAGTGAATTTTAAGTTTAAGTATGTTTAGAAAGCCCTTTCTCATCTTGAGATCAAATCTATTCATCTGTATTTTGACTTAGTTTTTAACCTGTATTTTCCAATTCTCTTCATAACCCATAATAGTGGCAGCTTTTTGACTGAAGAGTGATGTGATTGGATCTGTGCATCAGAAAGAAGTCTTGTGCCTCCAGGGAGGTGGACTGGAATAAGGAGAGACTAGGGGCAGTGAACCCTGCTGAGAGGAGAAAATAAGGGTCTGGATGTGGGAACACAATGGAAGGGGAATGATTCTCCACTGATGGTCTGGGAGGTACTGCAGTGGCAGGCTGGTCATCACATATTAAGATGAGGTGCTATGGGACATCTAGATACAAGCAGTGTGATTAGAGGATTAAAACTCCAGGAGGCTGGTCTGGCTGCTGATAGAAATTAGGGAGCCATCCGCATACAAGTGTTAGTCCTAAAGTGGAAGGAAGGATGAGTTTTCAAGGCAGCTGACTGAGAAGGGTGGTCAGAATTAGAAGGCTATCCGGGAAGGTGTTCTCCAGGAAGCCGGGAGAGCTTTTTATTTTTGTGATTTATGCTTTGTCACTCACCCAGCAAAAATAACAATGTCAGATACTCCAAAGAGCTCGAGGAGGAGTGGGACTGAGAGTTGCCTTGGATTACCCTGCTCCTTTCCATGTATTTGGAAATAGGGGCTGTAGGGGGGAGAGAGATCAGTAGAAGAGAGGGGCATGGTCAAAGGATAGCACTTTTTGTTAGAGTCTGGGTAGACTTGAGCCCGTTGTCTGTTGAGGGAAAAGAATCTGTGAACAGGGAGAGTGTGAAGGAAAAGTAGAAGAAGGTAGAATTTGATGATACGGCAACTTAAAGGGATGAGTTGCCATGAGTGACAAGTGGCCTCTTCTGTCAGGTAGACCAGTAGTTCATTCCCAGAGACAGAATTTGCACAGAAGTTATTGAAACTATTTTTAGTCTGTTCTTTGAGTAAAAAAAACTACCTGCTTAATAACAAAATTTTCTTGTTTTAAAAATGGACAGTTTTCTAATTATTTCAGCATAAAGTTCTCATATAAATTCATATCTTTTACATGCTGCCGATTGGCAAAGTTCGTGTGTTGCTTTTAATGATAGATGTACCTAAAAAGACAGCTTGATAAGCATTCAGATTCCACTATTTATTATTCATTAATGGATGTATGAAATTAAACATTTTATATTATAACCATTTTTTTAAAATGTTTATTGCAGGGGAATTTACCTAAATATTCCCATAACTCCCTGATGGTTCAAGCAATAAAGACAAACCTAACAGATCCGGACATACATGTGCTTTTCTTTGATGTGGAAGCGTTGATTATTCAACTCTTGACTGAAGAAGCCTCTAGGCCGAATACCGCGCTTATTTCCCCAGAGAATTTGCAAAAAGCATCTGGCAGTTCAGACAAAGGGGGCTCTTTTCTAACTGGAAAACGAGCAGCAGTTCTCTTCCAACAAGTGAAAGAAACCATCAAAGAGAACATAAAGGAACATCTCCTTGATGATGAAGAGGAGGATGAGGAGATAATGAGGCAGAGGAGGGAAGAAAGCGATCCAGAATACCGGGCCAGCAAATCTAAGCCATTGACCCTATTAGAATATAATTTAACAATGGACACTGCAAAATTGTTCATGTCCTGTCTTCACGCCTGGGGTTTAAATGAAGTTCTGGATGAAGTTTGTCTTGATCGCCTTGGAATGCTGAAACCCCATTGCACAGTATCTTTTGGTCTCCTGTCTCGAGGAGGTCATATGTCATTGATGCTTCCTGGTTATAATCAGCCTGCTCGTAAACTATCACATGGGAAAGCAGAAGTAGGAAGGAAGCTGCCAGCAGCCGAGGGCGCAGGAAAGGGAACTTACGGAGTGTCCCGAGCCGTCACCACCCAGCATCTACTGTCTATCATATCTTTGGCAAATACGTTAATGAGTATGACCAACGCAACGTTTATTGGTGATCATATGAAGAAGGGTCCTACCAGGTGTGACCATGATAGTCTGATTTTATTATCACATTTCAAAAAAACGAACAAAACAAAAACCCTGTTTTATTTTTCTCGCTGTTTGTTTTTATTTTTTTGGCTCTCCCCACCTTAACATTATTGTATTATCTCAGTGTTTCCCTTTAAAATTTTAAAACACAATATGCATGATTTAAAGCATGACAAAATCGCACAGTTTAACCTTCACTCAGATACAACGTAGCTATTCCAAAAAAATTTTGGAACAAGGGAGTAGGTATCAGTTCAGCTTTAATGAGTGAATTATAGACTAGGTCTTTGGTGAATATAATCTTGGGATTGTAGCTACCTAAAGTTTGCATTGATACTTAGTTCAAAATGTGTATTTGAAATGCTTCTTCTCTTTGTGACATATATAATGAAAGATAGGTGTTCAGTAATTGGCTTCAGAATTTTGTGAGAAGTATAGTCAGAATTTTTCAGTTGGGAAAGAGAAAACAGCTTTTAATTGTAGGAGAGTATTATTTTAGTATTTCAGGAATGCCTAACCTGATTTGCTATTACCTATTTTCCAGAAGTCATGAAGATAGCTTTTGAAACTGGTTTTATTATACTTTATTGAGAGTTGATCATATTGAGAAATTTTAAAAAATCAAATACTTAAGTAGTACTTACCTTGTAACTGGTTCTGTTGCAAGTACTTTATAGACACTATCTCATTAATGCTCTTAACCCTGTAAGGTAGGTACTTTTATTATCCTTTTACTGCAGATAAGAAAACTGAGACTCAGGTCAAGTAATGTGTCCAAGGTCACACAAGTAGTTAAGTGGTAGAGCTAGAATTCAAAATGAGACACGTGGCCTCTGGAGTCCAAGATTTCTTTTTTTTTTTTTTTTTCAACGTTTTTTATTTATTTTTAGGACAGAGAGAGACAGAGCATGAATGGGGGAGGGGCAGAGAGAGAGGGAGACACAGAATCGGAAACAGGCTCCAGGCTCCGAGCCATCAGCCCAGAGCCTGACGCGGGGCTCGAACTCACGGACCGCGAGATCGTGACCTGGCTGAAGTCGGACGCTTAACCGACTGCGCCACCCAGGCGCCCCTGGAGTCCAAGATTTCTCATGCCTTACTTCCTTTTTCAGATTTTAAGGATGAATTCTTCTAAACTCAAAGTATTCCACGAATTCGTTTGACCAGTGATAGAGGAAGGGCTGAAATCTCAGCATGCTAATTGAAGAGTGAAGGACTAATTATGATATTTATTTGTCAGTGGTAGCACATTAAGCTATTCATAAATATTCCTTAAACTAGCATAAAGCACAGATTGTAGTTGTCAAACTTTTACTTGATATTTGCTAATCATTTAATATATTGAAATTTGAAAAGGAAAATGTTAATAGGTACGACGCAGGAAAAACCATTGGTTTTTGAAAAGTAAATTGAAAATGTTCTGTATGTGTTTTGCAATTCATTTGGGACTAGGAAGTTTAATATTTTAAATATTTTCAGATTTATGAAAGTATATATATATTTTCTTCTTCTTTTTAAAGGCCACCTCGACCAAGCACCCCAGACCTTTCTAAGGCAAGGGGTTCCCCTCCAACTTCCAGTAATATTGTGCAAGGACAGATTAAACAAGGTAAAATTAAATCTTATTAAGTAATTGACCTGACATTTCAGCTGTAGGAACTCAGGAGGCATAGCTAATGTGTAATCATAACATTTTGTTTGTCTCACATTGTTAAAAGGGAGAAAAGTTGTTATATTCCAGATGTAAATGTGGATAATTAAGGTGTCAGTTAAAAATAAATCAGGTTTATTTAGAAATTGATAAATGAGCATATTTCACATAATTTTATTGTACTGTCTTTGACCTAATTTTTATGCATTAGGGGCACCTTAACTTGACAACACTAGTGTGTTAATTGTGTGTGCTGAGTTTAAAAGTGATACCTATTTTTAAACTACATTTAGAAATGTTGAAATTCACATTTTCATACTGTAGCTCTTCTGCTCTTTACCAGCGGCTCATGCCTTGTAATCCACAAGTGGAAATCCTTTCTTTTTGTTTACATTATTATATACTTTAACTTTTGTCTATAGCTTTCTTTTTCAGTAGGAGGTGGAAGTGAATGTTGCGTTTCTTTTCCATTATTATCTTTTATATTCATTTTAAGAGTAGCAAATGAGGCAACCAGAGTTGGGGGTCAGGTCTGCTGAGAGTTTCCCTTCAGGCCGAGCGTTAATGCTGGCTCTCAGAATGTGATAGAAGTGAAGAAGTGAGCAGGAGATGGGATGCTGAAGGTTCTGCTTGTAAATGCTGACTTTCAGGGTCTTCTTTTTTCCATAGGTTTTGTTTTTGTTTTGTTTTTTCGGGTTTAAAGAGTCCGTGAATAGTTCTACAAGATTTGTTAGATAAACAATAGGCCTCTAACTTTTTATCTACAATTTTTTCCCTTCCCTAGGACAAGTACTTTTTTCTCTCTTAGCTTATTATTTAGTATTTACTGTCTTTAAATATATGCCCGCTTTTCAGTTTAAGTACTTGTCTGTTGGCTTCCCATTATGGAAGAAAAGCTCCCACATTCTCAACTCCCTCCCATCCTTTATTCCAACCCTATGTATTCACCCCTCTTGTTGCCCTTCCTCTGATTAAACTTGATATAAACTATTATAACTGTGTGTTATAGAAAAGTTTTGGTTGGACAGCTTTATACTTGTGTATGTGTGAAATATATGTACAGAAAAGTGCACAGAACAGAAATATCTAGCTCAGTGAGTCCTTTTACATGCTGAACACTCTTGTAACTATGGCGTTGGACAAGAAATCGAACTTTGCCAGGGCTCCAGAAGTTGCTGGTATGTTCCCTCCCAATCATATGCCCCCTTCCAAAGGTCACTACTATCTTGACTTCTGGGAAATTCCTTCTTTTCTTTCCTTTATAGTTATACCCATCTAAGTTTAAATCCCTAAACACTATTTAATTTTGTCTGTGTTTTGAATTTTATATAAATTCAGTCAGGCGTGGAGTTATGTATCGTTTTGTATTTGGCTTCTTTTGTGAGATTTATCGATGATGTTGCATCTGACTAAAGTTTATTCATTTTCATTGTTCATTTTTATTGGAGTAGTGTATTCTGTTGAATGAATAGACCACAGTTTCTCCATTTTCCTATCAATAACCATTTGAATTATTTCCAGTTTTTGTTTTTCATAAATAATTCCATGAACATTCTTGCATTTGGATCTTAATGTACCTTATGAGTACTTCTGTTGTGTCTATAACTAAAAGTGGGATTTCTGCATATGTTTATCTTCAGCTTTAGCAGATGTTGTCATGTCTTCCTAAGTGAGTGACTAATACGGATCCCTCAAAATGGCTAATGTGGAAAAGATGGAAAATGCTGCATTGGCTAGGATATGGGGCAAGAACTCCCATACACCACCGGTGAGATATGCTGGCCAACCCTGAATATTTTCCATCTTTTTCACTTTAGCCATCTTGGTGTGTGTATAGTAGGCTCTCGTATGTTTAATTTACATTCCCCAGTTTCCATTAAGGTCGAACACTTTTTTGTATGTATATTGCTCATATTTATATGTTCTTTTGTGAAGTGCCTGTCCAACTTGTGTATCTATTAGGTTGTCTTTAAAAACATGACTTGTAAGGGTTGATCTGTGACTGTCCTTAATATGAGCCCTCTGTTATATGTAAATATTTATTTGCCTTTCATGCCTATCTTTGAAATTCAGCACTCTCCATTTCAGTGGAATGTAATATAACATTTTTTTTTCATTTATGATTAATATTTTTGTGTCCTGTTTAGAAGTTACCCTGATATCACGAGGCCATTCTGTCTTAGGAGATTTTTTGTTTTCCCCTTTTTATTTAGATCTCCAATCTGCCTAGAATTCAGTTCTGGGTATAAAGGGAAACAGGGGTCCTGTTTCGTTTTTTTCCTCCATATGATACCATATTAGTCCAGCATGATTTATTAAAGAGACGATTCATTCCCCACTGCTTTGCAGTGCCACCTTTGGCATAAATAAAATGTTCTTGGAGAGAGAGAGAATCCCGGGCAGGCACTGACAGCACAGAGCTCAACGCAGGGTTTGAACTCACAAACCTCACAAACCATGAGATCATGACCTGAGCGCTTAACTGACTGAGCCACCCAGGCGCCCCCATTAAATATTCTTTGATTTGATTTGTTCCTGGGACTGTTTGTGCCCATTGATTTGCTTGTGTATCCTTTTGCCTTAATTACTGTAGCTTTGTAATAAAACTTGGTATTCAGTAGATCAAGTCTTTCCACCTTATTCTTAAATCATGTTATGGCTATGCTTGTTTCTTTGAATTTCTCAGTTGTCAGTTTAAAGCTAGTTTGTTAATTGTTACAAAAACCTGTTATGATTTCAACTGCCATTTTATTGAATTTGTAGATGAGTTTGGGGAGAATTAGTATCTTTGTGGGATTCATTCATTCAATATATTTAACATATTCAACTCAGCCCTATTCCTATTTTTTTTAGGTCTGATATAGCTATGTTAACTCTTAGAGTTTTCTGTGTAGAGGTCTTACATACTTTAGATTTATTCCTAGATATGGATTTTAAAAATATTCTTGTAACTGGTATTGAATATTTTGTTTTCTGTGCCTCTGGCACAGAAATGCAGATGATTTTTGTATATTGACCTTGTATCAAGCAGTCATGCTAAATGCAACTATTGTTTGTAATACTTTATTTGTAGATTAGTTGGATTATATGGACAGTCATATGGGATACTTTTTCTATTCCCAATGTTTTCCCAAAGGGAAAATGTCTAAGCTTTCATAATTCTGATATTTCCCATATGCTTCTTACTGGTAATCTCTAAGAAATTAACTCTCCATTATTCCTTTGCTAAGTGTTTATCTTCAGTGTATGTTGGGTTTTATCATGCTTTTTCTATCTTGAGATGAATATATAATTTTTCCTTTTAATCTGTTGTGATGCATTATTGTCTTATATAGTTGCAGTGTGTGTATGTGTGTGTGTATGTGTGTATGTATGTGTGTGTGTGTATATATATATAATTTTTTTCCCAGAAGAAAGTTGTCCTTTCTTCTGATGCCCTTATAAAGTATTACATTACTCAAGGTTCAAAAAGTTGATTAAGGGATCTTTCCTCCTTTTCTATTCAGGTAGAATTTGAATAAGATTGGCATTATCTCTTCCATAAATGTGCAGCAGAATTGGTTGGATTTAGATCTAGAGGTTTTCTTGGTGGGAAGTTTTTAAATTCTGGGTTTAATTTCTCTCATTGTCATGTGACACTTCAAATTTTCTGCTCTTGTGTCTGTTTCATTAATTCATATTCAGTGATTTTTCCAGTTCTTTTAAATTTGCTGTCCTAGGAAAATATATTATCTTTTAAATTTCTTTAATATCTGTAGTGATGTCACCATTTTTATTTCTTATGTTAATCATTTGTATCTTCTTTCTTTTTTTTATCAGTCTCATCAGGGGCTTATGGACCTTATTAGTTATTTTAATGAATCCGCTGTGTCTTTGTGTATCCTTTCTAGTGCATATTTTTTCCAACTTCACTGAAGTCAGCTCTTCTACATTCTTTGGATTTAGTAGGCTTTTTTTTTTTTTAACTTTCTAACATGGGTGGTTACTTACCAATTTTTATCCCTCCTTTCTTCAGAGTATATGCCCAAAATAATGTCATCTGTGAATAAAGACAATTTTACCTCTTTTGAGACAGTGCATTTTATTTTTCTTACCTTATTGCACAGATAAGGAGTTAGAGCATGATGTTGAATTGAAGAAGTCAGAGTAGACATCTTTGCCTGTTCCCAACCATGGGTTAAAGCATTCAGTCTTTATTAAGTATGATGTTAGCTGCAGGTTCTTCTTAGATGAGGAGGATGTTAAGGAAGTTACCTTCTCTTCTTAGTTTGTTGAGAAATTTTTTATGATGTTAGACTTGGTCACATGGTTTTTCTGCATCTTTTGAAATTAACAAATGAGTTTTCTCCTTTACTTTCTTAAGACAAAGTACATGAACTTTTGAATTTTAAAACAACCTTGTGATCCTAGGGTAGACCACACTTGGTCATGATGAATTATTCTTCTTCTGGATTGTTGGATATAATTTGCTAAAATTTGTTAAGAGTTTGTTACATTTATGAGGGATTTTGGTCTACAATTTTCATTTCTGTTAATGTTCTTTGTTCAGTTTTGTAACAGTATAATGGTGGAGTTAGCATGTTATCCTTTTGTGTGTGTGTGTTTTCTGGAAGGGTTTGTGTAGGAATGATATTATTTCTTAGTTGTTTGATCTAATGCACTAGTGAAAGTATGTAGACCTGGAGTTTTCTCTATGGGAAGGGTCTTAACTGCAAATTTGGATGTTTTAATAGATTAGGGTTATTTAGATGTTTTTCTTTTTTAATTATTATTTCATCTTGAGTGAACTTTGGTAGTTTGTGTCAAAGTTATTGGCAAAAAGTTTAATATTCTCTTATTTTTCTTTTAATATCCTATATGTAGGATTTGAAAAGATATCCCCTCTCCAATTTCTGTTATTTATAATTTATGAATTTTCTTTCTTTTCCTGAGTAGTCTAGCAGTGATTGTGGATTTTTTTTATTCCTCCTTGCATCTGTATATTAGTTTTTGCTTCATGTTTTATGAATCTCTCTTATTAGGCACATAAACCTTTAGAATTGTTATTTCTTACTGACTTTTTTTTTGTTTTTACTTGTCTCATGAAATGATCTCTTTATCCTTGATAATATCTTTTGCTTTTGCTTTGAAAATCTACTTTGTTTATAATAATATAACCATTTTAGCATTTTTTGGTTACTATTATTAGCATGGTGTATATTTTTCCATCCTTTTACTTTTCACCCATTTTGCATCTTTACATTTAAAGTGTGTTTCTTTATAGACAACATGGCCTGCTTTTTAACTGTAGTGTTTAAACCACTTACATTTAATGTGTTTGTTGACATGGTTAGGTTTGAGTCCATCTTTCTGCTCTTTTTCTCCTTGTCTCATTTGTTCTTTGTTCCTTCTTTTCCTTTTTCTGCTGTTTTTCAGATTAATGGAATCTTTTTTTTTATTATATCACTTTATCTCCTTTATTGGCTTATAAGCTAAATTTTTGTTATTTTAGTGGCAATTTTAGAGTTTAGTTTACATAGATTTTTAACTTATCACAGTGTGCCTTTAAGTGGTATTATTACCATTTAACATTTAAAAAAATTTTTTTAATGTTTATTTTTGAGAGAGAGTGAGTCAGGGAGGGGCAGAGAGAGAGAGGGAAGGAGGGAGACAATCTGAAACAGGCTCCAGGCTCTGAGCTGTCAGCATAGAGCCTGACACGGGCTCTGAACTCTGAACAATCAAAGATCATGACCTGAGCCAAAGTTGGATGCTTAACTGACTGAGCCAGTCAGGTGCCCCTACCATTTAACATTAAATATAAAAATTGTAAAATGTTTTACTTGCATTTTTTACTTCCTGGCCTTTGTGCGATTTTTGTCTTGTAATTTACATTTTTGTATATTATAAACCTTAAATATCACTATTATTTAATAGTCAGTTGTATTTTATGGAGATTTAAATAGACAAAGACCATATATATTTACCTATGTAATTACCATTTTTGCTGCTCTTCATTCCTTTGTATAGATCTGGATTTTTATCTGGTATAATTTTTTTTTTTTTCTGTCTAAAGTACTTGCTTTAACATTTCTTGTAGTGAAGGTCTGCTGTTCTTTCAGCTTTATGTCTGAAAACATCTTTATTTGCTTTTGACTTTGGAAGATATTTTTTTGGTATAGAATTCTACGTTGACCATTTGTATCTTTCAGTACTTTAGAAATGATACTTTATTGTCTTCTCATTTGCATTGTTTTTAACAAGAAATCTGATGCCATTTGTATCTATCTCTGTATATAACTAACATTTAAAAAGTTTTTTTTACTACTTGTTGTAAAGATTTTCTCTTTATTTGGTTTTGAGCCATTTGCTTATGAGGCTTCTTGGTGTAGTTTTATGTTTCTTGTGGTTGCGGTTTATTAAGCTTATTTTTGTAGTTTTTATTAAGTTAAAACATTTCTCACCATTATTTCTCCAACTAATCTTTCTTTTCTCTCCTCTCTTCTCTCTTTATTGGACTCAAATTATATGTACATTAGTCCACTTGAAATTGTTTCATAGCTCATTGATGCTTTATTTTTGGATTTTTTTCCTCTCTGTGTTTTGATTAGGTAGTTTCTGTTGCAATGTCTTCAAGTTCATTCATATTTTCTAGCAATATCCAAACTGCTATTAAGCCCAATCAGTGTATTTTTCATCTCAGATATTATGATTTTCATGTTCACAATTTTGAATTGGGTCTTTTTGTTTATATTCTCATTGTCTCTATGTAACTTTTTTCAATATATGAATTACAGTTATAATAACTGTTTTAATACTCTTATTTGATAATTTTGACATCTCTGTCAGTTTGGGGTTGTTTTTAATTGACTTTTCCTCTCCTCATTATGGACTGTACTTTCCTGCTTCTTTGTGTGCCTGGTAATCATTGTTAAGTGGCAGATATTTGAATTTCACCTTGTTGGGTACTGAATATTTTTATATTGTTATAAAAAAATTTTAAGCTATATTCTGGATGCAGTTAAGTTACTTGGAAGCAGTTTGATCTTTTTCTGGTCTTGCTTTTATGATTTGTTAGGTGGGTGTGCAGTCATGTTCTGTCTAAGGCTAATTTCCCATTACTCGGGCCAGACCTTCCTGAGTATCTGGTACCCCATGAATTCTGAATTTTCCAGTCTGGCTAGTGGGAGCAACACACATATACTTTAGTAGTTTCCTCACACACATGAACTGATTGTGCTCTGCTGAATATTTGAGGGGGACCTCTGAAGAACCTTGATCTTTGAAGTTCTCTTCTCTTCCTGTGGATTCTGGCTGCTCTGGTTTCCTGAGACTCTCAGCTCTGTCTCCTTAGCTCAGGGAAACTGTTGGGCTCTTCCTAAATCCTCTTTCCTATATGTTGGTCTAGAAACTCCCAACAAGGCAATAAATGGGGGTAATCATAGAGCTGTTTGTCTCCCAACTCCTCACTTTTAGTCCATCATCATTTGATGTCCAGTGGCTTGAAACTATTGGTTTTTTATGTATTTTTGGGGTGGGGGTTATTTTAGATGGGATTATAAGTCTATTTCATGTTACTCCATCTTGGCCAGAAGTGGAAGGTCCTCTCCCTTTACTTTAAACATTTTTTTTTTTAGTTTATTTATTTATTTTGAGAGAGAGAGAGAGAGGAGGAGAGAGAAAGAGAGCGAGCGAGCACGTGGGAGGGTCAGAGAGAGGGAGGGAGAGAATCCCAAGTAGACTGTGCGCTGTCAGTACAGAGCCCCATGTGGAGCTTGAACCCATGAACCATGAGATCATGACCTGAGCTGAAATCAGGCGTCGGATGCTTCACTGACTCAACCACCCAGGTGCCTCCAAAATGTTCTAAATATACTATTACTTCATAAAGTAAATATTCTTTTATTTTTTTAATGTTTATTTATTTTTGAGAGAGAGACAGAGCATGGGCATGAGCATGTGCAGGGGAGGGGCAGAGAGAGAGGGAAACACAGAATCTGAGGCAAGCTCCAGGCTCTGAGCTGTCAGCACAAAGCCTGATGCAGGGCTTGAACCCATGAACTGCAAGATCATGACCTGAGCTGAGGTCGTATGCTTATCCAACTGAGCCACCCAGGCACCCCAAGGTAAATATTCTTTATGTTACATAGTGTTGTAATATTTTTATAGCCATTACTTCAGGGAGAAATGGAAACGGGTTCACAAAGCTAAAAGACTGACTTAAAATATGGTTAGTTATGGAGGTATGATTAGGATACAATAGCACCTTTTAACTCTAGATCTGTGCTTTTTCTACAATAACACGTATTTTTGTTCTAAATCCACTGAAAATATCATCCAGATTATACAGTACAAATCAGTGGCAGGCCACACTCTCCTTCATTTAATTAGTTTAGAGCTTCATTTGAGACCAGTGCCTGTTAGAGATTTTATTTGTTGTCCTCATCATTACCATCTTCATTATTATTCTTTATAGTTGATGTTTCTTCTTGGATGACAGTTTTCTCCCTCTGTAACCATAGCAGCAGATACAAGGGGTCCAGCGTAATTTGTGACATTGTCACGATACATTGTGTACTTCACCACCATTACAGTATTCAGTTTACTCACTTGGTCAGTTCTGAGAATGTTACAGTAGGAAAGCTTTAATGTTGCTTCTCTCATAAAGCATCATGTTTTGAGAGTAGTGAAGAGAATTGAGTCTTTTTCTAAAGCATTTATTTAAGGTAGACTTAGGAGTTTCCATTTGGAATAGCACAGACGCTTATCTTTTAAAGTAAATAAAGGTTAGCAACGTGTAGTGAGAGTTATGGTAAAATATTTTAGGATGGCATCAGGAAACCCACTTTCGATTTGAATATTGAAAATATGGAGTAATTATCTCTTTAACAAAAAAATTGTTGAGCACTTTTTTCTCCAAACATCTCTATTTAGGACATTAGAAAGATTATTCTGATGTATACTCTCTTAAGTAGTGTGTGTGTGTGTGTGTGTGTGTGTGTGTGTGTGTGTATCTATATATCTATATCTATATCTATATCTGTATCTGTATCTATATCTATATATCTAGTAGATAACTCATGAACATAAAACAACCAGTTTAGGATAAGAAGTGGTCAGAGAATGGACAAAAGCTCTGAGTTCTTGGACTACAGTTCAACAGTTAGGGTATTATATTTCGTCTTTCTGCTCTGACTTCTCTTACCTTGGTTTTCTTTTAAACCTTTTCCTCTCCTTATGTTTTCTTTTCCTGACTCCCACTGCAGTGCACATTGACTCACAATCCATTTTTCAAGCTGGATTGCAAACATGAATATGCTCCTTTTCGATAAACTGTCACTTACATGTCGGCTAATACTTGTTCAGCTGCAAAATAATCTATACAGAGTAAAGACTTTAGCTGGGGATTGGACCTTTCATAGACATTTGGATCTGAGAATAAAGATGATCTGGAGAGTTCAGCTAACATAATTTCTCATACACATTATCAGGGTATTTCATTGGAAAATAATTTCTTCACAGGAGGTTTATTTTGTCTAGCAGTGGGCTTGTTAATTCAGTCTTTGCCAATAATTAACATTTATAGACAAGTCATGTACTTTTTGATAGAGACAGTTTTTATTTATTAGATACTCAATTGTGTGCTTTATAAAACATCTCACTTGAGAAAGGGATCAGAGATGTCAAACTAACTTTTTGTTCATGGTTATACAGCCCTAAATCTGCCCATCGCTTTAGGCTTCTCTACATTCTGACGTACTGTACTTCTCTTGATCAATTCAGTAATCTCATGGCATAAGTCTTTGGTCTGTGTCTCTAGTGCTTATCTTGATTGTGACCCTGTGTCTATGCTGGTAGTTGTGTCTTTACTCAGTGGTAGGTGTGGAAGCAAATCTAAGCAATTTAAGGTTCTAAGGTTATGTAACGATATCTGCTGTTTTATTTTTCAGAAATGTATTTAATTTAGGTTGTCTAAACTTGAAGTAGGAAGTAGTCATTGTTAAATTATTTCAGGAATCATTTATGTAAATTACCCAATAATTTCTCACCATCTTTTTCCAGGGTCTATAGCAAGAAACATATATGGAGTACATATATCAGGTTATTGGATGGACCTGAAGACTCCTTAAAATTTTGTGTTTGAATTTACATGCCTTTTAATAAAAATTGGCATGTAACTTTGGTCTTTGGAAGCTCAAAGGACAGACTTTTGTTCTTTCTGTTCACTAATTTGGCACAAGTGCTTTGAACAGTGACTGGTACACAGAAGGTACTCAATAAATACTTGAATGAATGGATCTATAGATACCTTCTCTCTATGTTTCTAGTGTCAGTATGTCAGTAACTAGGTGCTGAATCTACAAGGCTGATATAACAAATCTCTGCCTTCAAGGAGCTTCTATGTAACGGAGGAGATTCAGACAAGTGTAATTTATGATAATATTTTAATTAGTTATTTGCTTTTCCTGCCAGACTCTCAGTAACCAAGTAACTTTGGCTAATCTTTATGAGACTTTGTATGCTTAGCCCAATATCTGGCACATAGTAGGGGCTTATTGTTAATTAAATGAAATAGAAAATTTTAATAGCCTTACTTTCACTGCAGTAAACTTCAGACTCTTCCCCCCAGCCCCCATTGTTTTGGGTCTTAGCTCATTTATGTGTTTTGGATATTAGTAATGAAGGAGACCTTTTACAGAAGTGGGATTTTTAAACATTTTTTTAAGTTTTATTTTTTGAACACTGGCTGGAGTTATAAGCCAAGTCATTGCATCTGAACTTATTCCAAGTCTGATATAATCCAGTGGTGATCTATAGGTTAAGTAGAGTTACTATTTTTCAAACATTATCAGCACTTGTTATTTTGCCTTGATGTATATCTGTCAGAACAGCATCTTGGGCTGTTAATTCGTTCTGCTTTACGGTAGGTGCTTATCCTCTCTATTTCCTGGACCTTTGTACTTCCTTATTGCCGTTAGACTTTTTGTGCTCTTTCTCCATGGTGTTTTAAGGAAACCCTTTTTTCTGTAGACTGCTTGATCAACAATTTATCCTAATGCTTCATGTTGATTTAAAAGATGATGAGAATGCTCAACTCCCTGAGACATAGAAGTGTAGACATAAAGGAAGTTTATAAAAGGGCAGATGTTACTCTAAGATCTCTCTTGGATGGAAGACTTAGTGTGGAACGCCTCCTTCTCCTCTATCCACCCCTCTCCACGCTTCATGATTATCACACAGCTCTTTAGATAAAGTGATTCATTATTAAATAGTGTTCATTATTTATTAGTGTTAAGCTTTGGAAAAACTTCTTTAAGCATTGCGTTTGGTTTTACAGAAATCTTTATCTTCTAGATTTTTTTTTTCCGCCTAAAAAATGTATTGAAAGGGCTATTTGTGTTCTTGTACCAGGAGGCCAATGAGGTTTAGACCAATAACTTGCTACCTAAAGTAAGTTCACTTTCTGTCCTTGATACATTCTTCATGTCACAATGGCAGTAGGGAACACTGGAATTCAGAGTCCGATTTCATATGAAGACTGAAATAGGCTTATTCAAAAACAGAAAACCCTGGGTATCGTACATGTATATATGCTATCTAATGGAAAGCGAGAGCGCATGTGTGCACGTGTGTGTTAACCCCATGGGTTCGTTTATCTTTGCCTATCTGTTCATGTGATAGTAAGTAGTCAAAGAGGCTCTTAGCTGCGAAATTAAGGAAATTTCCTAGGTAAACTAATAGAACTTATGCCACTTCTGTCATCACTGAAAGTTGCATTGAGACTTTGCCCTTAAGTTTTACTAAATCCTTAATAAGAGAAAGCCAGTTGATCATTATCATTGCCGCTTTAAGAAACCAAATGCTCATTTATGCTTTATGGTATAAATTTTTAATACTCAGTGCTACATATGACCTCTTCAGATTTTTATTTGTCATTAAATCTTGAGCTTTTTATTTTAGAAGTAGTACTTTTTAAATTTCTGTTGCTGATTTTTTTTTCTGTGTGTGAACAGTTTTGAAAGCTCAAGTAGAATTTGAGTATTCTCAATTAATTATGAAAGTAGTTCTAGATTCTGCAGTTTTAGTTATGAAGTAGGCTGAATGAAATATTTTTTGGTGATGCAGAGATTTTTAAAAACAAACTTACATATATTATAAAAATAAACTTACATTTATTGAACATTATTCTATTAAGACCTATTATTACTTATTCTAGCAGTTTCCTCAGTAGCATTTCTGCTTTCCTTTATGCTATGACTTAGAGAAGATGTGCTTTTGTCCCACTACTTATTTGTCCTGGCTAGGGTAATGGTCACTCTGTCCTGCAGTTTTATTCATTTGTATTGAATTTCCTCACGTTCTAATTCTGGTGTCCTCTCACTTAAGAGAAAAATCAGATACAGTTACCACAGCCTTTTGAAGGATGATGATAATTTCTCCTTTTCTATAATTTCTCTTAAAAAGGAAAAAAGTCCCACTTGTTGAAAATCACCAGAGGAACTTTGTCAACAATTTTGGTAGCATGAAAGCTAAAGCCTGACAATTTTCTCTTCGCCAGCCAGGCTTGCCAACTTTTTTGCATAAGGAAGTGAATATTTTCTAGGCCATAATAACTGAATTCGTAATTAAAAATGATTTAAAAAATGAAAAATTTATTAAGTGGAACATAGAAATATTTGAGATTTCTTTATAAGATTACAATAGAATTCTTGAAGATCTTATGAAATATGCAATTAAAAGCTCTGTGTTTTTCATAAACATAACATTATAAAGTCATTTTAATTTCATAAGGAACAAAAAACAGGCCTGTGATAATAAAAAAAAATATATAATTTCCCAAATGAAACTTTCATATGTGCAAGATGTGCTTCTTAGGGTTTATGGAGTTGGATTTCCTGCTTTTTATTACTGTTCATGTGCTTCTCTTAGTTGTGCTGTTTACCACCTCACGCGTGCCTGATTGACATTATGACGCATTTGTGTGGAAATTATGAAAAGTTGTTTTCATGCAGCTGTCCTGTAGCTACAAAGGAACTTCACTGCATGAAAAACAAACATATCATTCAGTGGACAATGCTTAATCTGTTCAGGAGCCCAAACCTATTGCTGTTCAATGACAGAAGAAAGGAGAGGGATTAATTTGAAGATGCTTGTGCATGACATATGGTAATTTCTCCATAGGAAGGAAGTGTCAAATGGTGACCTCTAAATCTTAACATTGACCTCCAGTTGTAGAATGTGTGTGCCATACGGTCTTTTTGCCTTTTCATATGATAATTTAAGCTGAAACATTTTCCTGGTAACATTACTTTTTGGGGGTGTGGGGTGCGGGTTGTTGCATGTATTATATAAGGATTAGAACACTCAGTAATTATTTTTATAATATAAAGCATTTGTATCATAAAAAATATTTTTTAAACGTCAAAGAATGAAGCTATGTTAGGGTTCTTCTCACAAAAGAACACATATTCTATACAAGTTGGTATGTTTTAAATTGTATTTTTATAAAATGAGTGTGGAAAATTGAAATGATCTCAGTGGATGTTGGTTTCAGATGTTAAGAAAATAACTTACACGTAAAGTTAGGAAATAAATTATTAGAAAAATGTAATCGACAATATGAAGACCAGCAAAAACTTTTCAGTATGTGGTACATTTTAAAAATTGGATTATATTTTTGCTAATCCTTAATGTCTGTCATTTTTTCATTGTAGCCTTAGTTGTTTTAGAACTGTTTTTTATATTAGCTGATACATTGATCAATTTGAATATTAAATAGAATTTGAACTACAATGTGGTTACTGTCCAGATGTATCATTTCCTTGCTGTAATCCTTGACGATCATGCCCTTCTGATTAAAACATCATTTTTCAGTTCTCCATTTACTATATTTTGCTAATTTTGTTTTTCATTCTTCACTAATACTGAGGTTTTTTTCAGAAGCTGCTGTACCTCAATTCTCTCCTCTTTATTTCTTCTGTTTTCTCTGCAAGTTCCTGCTCCTGTCATTTCCGCTCGGTCTGATGCTGATCACTCTGGCTCTGACCCTGCTTCTACTCCTGCTTTACATACCTGTTTCTTAGTAAATGAAGGTATTCTCTCTCAACTTTCTAACAACTCCCTTTCAGTCTGTGCTTTATTCTGATATGACATGTTCTTTTTATCTAATTTATACATTTATCTGTTTTGTTATATGTGATATCCTAAAGTTTCCGTTTTATAACTTGATTTGCTAATGTCAGTGCTGAGGACCAGTTACGAAAATGTAATGCTACTCGTGGCTGGCATAATTGTGTTTCTTGTAATCTAGAATGATGTTAAAGAAGGGCAGAGATGCCAATCTTTGATGTGAAGTAGATATTAAAAGGTGGATTGGTTTTCATAGTGATGTTTGTCATGTGATCTCTGGTGTTAGAACTAATGATTTTATTTTGCATGTACCATTACTCTGAGGTGAGGGGGAGATGTGAGGGGCCTCTCTACATTCTCATATGAAAAGTCTTCAGAATGTTGATTAGCACCAGTGATTACAGACTGTGAGGAATTCACCTGTTTATCCTCCTTACTGTTTCTGTTTCTGGATGAGGCAAAAATCCATAATTTCAATTTTTAAGATGTAGTTAGACTACCATATTATCCCTGTGGACTTAGACTAGTTGCAAGTATGTTTGGAGCTCTGAAAATGTGAATGGAATCCACAAACCTTTTTTTCCCATGAGGATTATTTATACTGCCTGGAAGCCTAGCAGAACTTGTGAGCTCTGACTTACATCCACTCTCTTCATCATGGGCTCAGCCTTCACCAGGACGTATAATATAAAAAGGAGGAAATTTACAAAATCTCAAACATAACCCAGATTGATTCGGACTCTATTAAAAAGCAGCATTACCAGTCCATTCAACTGGAAAGAATGGTACAATATCCATTAAGCATAGAGAGCTCATGTTCTAAGTAGCACTCGTTTGGAAAGAAAACACAGGAACACCAAAGTATAACTTAGTTTTTGTTTGGCTTCCCTGTCATAGGCATGTACTAAGGTTAGTATGTTAAGACTGGGTTTTAGCAAAAATAGTTAGGGTCATGTTTGTTAAGCTATTGCGAAAGATAGTAATTTGTTCAAAAAAAAAGTTGTTGACTTTGGACCATGGTGAGAATCATTATCCTATTAAAATTTAGCTCATAAATACACTTCATACTTTCATGAGACATTAAAGCACTTAAAGAAATTATTAGGTGGTAACTTATGTTTCCATATATATTTGCGTGTGTATAGATATATATGTACATATCCTCTATATATGTATATATATCCTCTTTGGAAAGAAATTGTAATCTAAAATGTATGTGCTCATCACCTAAGTTATGTAATCATATATTCTCAGTTGATGAGAATTTTCTTATTGAAAGGATGAATTTTTAGATAGGTGGCTTATCTGTCACTCATTCTCCTTCTCCCCCTTTCTCTCCCTCTCTCTCTCTCTCTCTCCCTCTCTCTCTCTCCCTCTCTCTCTCTCTCTCTCTCTCTCTCTCTTTTTTTAACAATCCCAATAATAGTTTTGAATTTTATGGTAGGGTTCTTATTATTTTATTTTTTAAATTTTTATTATTTTTTTAATGTTTATTTATTTTGAGAGAGAGAGCGCGCAAGCAGGAGACGGGACGGGAGAGGGAGACACAGAATCTGAAGCAGGCTCCAGGCTCTGAGCTGTCAGCACAGAGCCTGATGCAGGGCTCAAACTCATGAACCGTGAGATCATGACCTGAGCCAAAGTTGGACGCCTAACCGACAGAGCCACACAGGCACCCTGGGTTCTTGTTGTTTTAGAAGACTACAGTTTAGATTACTTCAAAACGTTGATTTGTTAAAATTCTGCGATCACAGATAACCCAGCTTGTATATGGTAATAGACAATTCTTTTTGCATTCATTCTTGGTCATTTTTCTTTAAATATTATCCCCAGAGGTGTTATGGTAATTATTGTGGATTAATAGCGGCTTCATGCGTGATTTGGGAAGACTGAAGCATTTATTGTGTATATATTTTTCAGACACCTTTAAAACAGGGTTGAAATGACTATATGAGAATGTCTGGGTAGTGTTGCTTTTAGACATTGGAGTGACTTACAGTGTTTGTTTTCTTCATATACTTAAGTTTCATATTATGGATTAGAATTTTGGAAAAAATAACTTTTATTCCCATAAATTAAAGTTAATGATGCTTAAGATTTTGTAAATTTTAGATTACCCAGTTTTTATTTTATGAAATGTCTGAATTCATATTTCCCCTCAAAGTTGATGTTATGTTACTCAGTTATGATTGTGATTAAATATCTGGTTCACTTTGTAAGAAAAGAGGTTGATAAGTATTAATTAAAGGCCCTGTGACAGACAAGAGAAGACATCTCTGTTGACTGATAAGGTGGTCATACACAGATGGCCAGGCCTTAAGTGACATGAACTTATCTTTGGATATCTGTGTGAATGCCCTTTTAACTGAAAGTGGTTTTAAGTCTATTACTCTAGTACATGTTTATTTCTACACTTTCTCAACCCTGAATATATTTTATCTTCGAGGGACTGTTTAGAAATTTGTTTTCCTTGTAGAATTTGAATGTACTTTATGAGGAAATTTATTTTTATTTAAGACTTTGAAAGTTCTTATAAGTACCAATTACTTGATTTAGAGATGAACTATATTTGATATAATTCTTTGTATAAAATATCTAATAAAAGTGGAAATCCTTAACAATACAATTTAGCACATTTGCCCCCCCCCCCCTTTTTTTTTTTTTTTTTTTTGGTTTTTGGTATATTTGAAGAAAAATCTTTAGGGAATGCCAAAATGTTTAAAGTATTTATACTATGTTACATTTTAACAGGATGGAGTCAGTTGGCTGCTATGCATTGTGTTATGCTGCCAGACCTGCTGGGATTGGACAAGTTTAGGCCTCCACTTCTAGAGATGCTGGCTCGGAGATGGCAAGATCGATGCTTGGAGGTAACGTTGTTGTGATATGGCTAGAAAACAAAAACATGAACGCATTAGACATGTGTAAATTTTTTTTTAATGTTTATTTATTTTTGAGAGACAGAGAGAGACAGAGTGTGAGCGGGGGAGGGGCAGAGAGAGAGACAAAGACACAGAATCTGAAGCAGGCTCTAGGCTCTGAGCTGTCAGCACAGAGCCCAATGCGGGGCTCGAACTCACAAGCCATAAGATCATGACCTGAGCCGAAGTCGGATGCTTAACCGATTGAGCCACCCAGGCGCCCTAGACATGTGTAAATTTGAGATGAAATGGTTAATACTTATCTAATTTCTTTTCACCAGTTTATCATGTGACAGAAAATATGGGTTTCTGATTTTTTTTTCCTCAGTTTGTATACCAAACAGTAATGTTACAGCTTGCAAATTTACTTTTTAATGCAGTGAATATTTGACAAAAGCTTTCAAATACTTCATAGAACTGTTTAAGTATTGGTTTTTGTATGGATTGTACACATACATCCATGCTCACATATACCTCCCCCCAAATCACACACTGAGTTGTAATTACACCAATCAAATTCTGAGTGAATAGCCATTGTCCAGTGGAAGGTACTGTGTTATAATAAAAGTCTTTGGAATTCGAAGAGACCTGGGTTTAAATATCAGTTCTGCCAATTATTAACTTTGTGACCCTGGGCAATTTACTTAACCTGTTTGAAGCTCATTTGTAAAGTGGGGATGATAATATATTCCTCATGGGATTGCTGTCAGGATCAAATCAGATAATGCAAGTGAAACAGTAAGTACAGAGCCTGACACATGGTAGGAGCTCAATAAATGGTAGCTGTTATTTTGTGTTAATGGACTTCTGCTGTATTAGATACTGCTTGGAAAATAATATCACCAGGAACTTGGAAATGTTTTATAGAGATTTCCTTTATTACGGCATTTGACCTGTCTAGCTATAGCAGTTTGTATCATTCAAGATTTTGAACTTCTCAAAATATAGATATTCCCTGCATCTGGTTTCCCTTCCCTCATCTCCAAGGGGAATCGCACCATACTAAAATCTTCATGGTTTTGCATTGAATTGTTTTTGAATTCACTTCAAAAATCAGTTATAATTAAAAACAGTTTTTATTTAAACTCTTATCAGACACTGCTGAGTTACGTTTTCAGTTATGAAGAGTTAATAAATTGATTGATACACCACTTGACAATTGACTAGCTTCTTTGACTCTGTGCTTTGTGGTAATTTGCCAAAAGAACACTAAAACTGCAAAATAAAAGTTGTGTGCCGCATTGAAGGAAAAACTGGGATGATGTAACTTTGACAACTAGTTTCCTTCTATAGAACTAATATTAGTACACAAGAATGTACTTTGCTTATTTGTTGAAAACAAATTGTTTAAGCACGTCTTAGGGACACAGGAATCGTGCGGAGTTATACATACGTTTGTATAAACAATACCGATTTAGCATATATCATACAAAGAAACTCACTAGATAAGGTTAGATTTCTTCAGGCTAAAAGGGAAGATACATTTAACAGTTCTAACAGTGACTCTCAACGGGATCAATGACATGGAAATTTTAAAGTGAAAATGCTAAATGAAAGTGCAAGAATGTTTCAAAGGCTTTGGAAAATGAAGTTTTAAACCCAACGCTGCGTAAATGTTCACATATTCTGTCTATTAGTGTTAAAATATTTTTCAGTGAGCTCATTCATTAAAATGTCTTTCATTTGCTCACATCCAATTTATTCTACTTTAAATACTTAATTCACTATTTGGTCTGTAGTTTTTCTCCCGTAAATTAATGTGACTTGTACATTTTCTAGCTTCATTTCGTTATGAACTTTCCAGTTTTTAAACACCTCACCAACTGATCTGCTTTCTGTTTTTTTCATTTGGATCTGTTTCCTGTTCAGGTCAGAGAAGCCGCGCAGGCCCTGCTTCTAGCTGAACTGAGAAGAATTGAGCAAGCGGGACGGAAGGAAGCCATTGATGCCTGGGCCCCGTACTTACCTCAGTATATGGACCATGTCATATCACGTAAGAGTTCTCTACAAAGCTTATCGATTTCCGACGCTTAGGTACGAAGAAAGTACTAAACTCACAGATATGCTCACTACTACTTATCAACAAAAGTGAGTCATTGAAAGTCACAATAAGGGATCTTTGAATTCTATGCATTCATTTTCCAAATCCCTATGGTTTGGAGTTTTATTTTATTTTATTTTTTATTTTTTATTTTTTAAAAAAAATGTTTATTTATTTTTGAGAGAGAGAGAGCGAGCATGAACAGGGAAGGGGCAGATACAGAATCTGAAGCAGGCTTCAGGCTCTGAGCTGTCAGCACAGAGCCCGACGTGGGGCTCGAACTAGGAGCTGTGAGATCATGACCTGAGCGGGTCTGCCGCTCAACCAACTGAGCCACCTAGGCGCCCCTGATTTAAAAAATATATATCAGAATATTCTCTAATGGACTGACCTCTTTTTTTTTTTTTTTTAATGTTTATTTATTTACTTAGCGCACTCAGGGGAAGGGCAGAGAGAGAGAGAGAGAGAAGGAGAAAGAGAGGACCCCAAGCAGGTTCTGCACTGTCAGTGCAGAGTCTGACTCAACGCTCCATCTCACAAACTGTGAGATCATGACCAGAGCTGAAATCAGGAGTTGGACGCTTAACTGACTGAGCCACCGGGTGCCCCTCTTATAAAATTAATCCCAATCAAAAATCCTACTCTATTTAAACAGTAGCATCTGTCTCTGTTGCATTATTATGCTTGTGGATGCCAGCGTGTGGTGATCTGATGATATGCAAGTGCAGTAGAAGGTAGATCCTTTCCAAGTTGAAGTTGGAATTGTGAATTCTTAAGAAATAAAGATTGGGTAGAGTTAGACCAGTGTACTGTTAAGAAAGAAAATTCGTGAAGATCTTTTAGAAGAAAATTGAACGGATTGGGAAAGACCTTGGGAAAAGTTCTTGAAGGGTTTGCATATTTTTTGCAGCATAAAATCTTTGTAATCATGCTGCTAGGTCAAATGCAGTATAAAACAAAATCAGTTTTATTTTATTTTATTTTATTTTATTTTATTTTATTTTGGTTAAATTCTTAATGAAACTTTTAAAACTTTTTACTTTGAAAATTTGGCCTGGGTTTCAGGTGGCTTCGTTTTAAATGATTTTTGCCAATACGAAATTCTTGGTAATAAGATGCTCACTATACGTGTCAAGACAGACAATACATGATAGTACAAGAAGGATGTGAAAACAGGATCCCAAAAGGACTATAATTATTATAACTGGTATAACTCTACCAGCTGTTTGTCAGTGGTGACTCTAGTATTTGAAGAGCCCTGAACAGTGCTATTTGTTCAGTAACTTGTGGCTATTAGTTTTATAATATTCTGGAAAACAGCTCATCAGCTCATCATAAACTTTATTGAATAAAAGATGCCTCAATTTAAGGACAAACTATGAGTAAAATACTGTGGACTACATTGAAGAGGAAACATTAGCAAATCATCGGAGGTCCTTTTGAAAGGAGAACGCTATTACGGAAATATTGAGAAACCATTTCCGGACACCTTTATTTGGAATGGACTGCAGTGGGAGAGTGGGCTGAAGCAGAATGAGTAGTTGGGCAGCTACTATGGAGGGGAGAGGGGACCCAGACCTAGATGTAGATAGAGTGGAATAGAAGGTATTTCTAAGGCTTGATTACGGACTACCTAGAAAGGTCTATGAAAAACACCGAAGATGCATGCAGTGTATTCTTGACAGTTTGGGAAGAGAGGTCCCATTAACAATGGTGGTGAATGCCATTTTGTTTTATTTTCCTGGAAAGAAGAGAATGAGTTTGCTACAAGATAAAAGTGTAATGTAGTCACAAATTACTCCCTGAAACAATGATAAGAATGTATATGTTGCTAGGTGAGAGGTCTATTAGAGGGTCCAGAGAGGATACGGTATAAGGAAAATAATCACAATACCTACCATTAATTGAACACTTTCTCTGTCAGGCTTTTGCTAAGTGCCTGGTCTGTGTTATTTCATTAAACCACTGCAGTAAGCCTGTAAACTAGGGACTAGTGTCACTGCCCACCCCCCACTCCCCCACCAGATGAGTTAGTTGAGGCCAAGAGAGATTAAAGAACTTTCTTAAGGTCCCTCAGTTACTAAGTGACTGTCAGACTACAAAACTTATTGTCTTAACCAGCAGCCTTAGATCTTAAAGTGGCGGTGGGGATAGAAGAATGAGTAGATATGTGCCTTAGCTACTCCTGATTTCAGACTGTAATTTCTAGCCGTATTAAAGTTAACAACAACAAAATGAATCTGAAATGTAACTGTAAGAAAATTACTCTGTAATGGTTCCCGTCATCGTTGAAGTATAAACTAGGTTGTTCTTAGGTCAGATTTCAACCTTTCCATGTATGTAAATTATAGTCCTTCATATTTAGTTACAATATCCTGGAGTACTTTATTAATTAATGGAATGCTGGCTTACTTAAAATTTTAATCTTTTCACTTAATGTTATTGTATTTTTAGTGAAAGAATAAACATGTATTCTCCCTGTGACTAAAACAGCTTGCACTAACAACTCTTGCTATCATATATTAATCTATTCTGGAACTTTTACATTGCCTGAGTATAAAATTAGTTTTAGTTTGCTTTACTGGGAGCTTTCTATTTTAATAAAAGAATGTCAAGCTGAGGGAGTAAGGATTCTGAAAGTGTGAAAGGAGAAGAAAGCGTACAACAAATGAGAAATGACCACATAGGGCTGCTGAACAGATTTGCTGTCCAGAGGGATCAAAAGGTTATGGAGCCAGCTGGTGGACAGCCCACACCTGCCATAACATGCTTGTAGTGAAATCGCGTCTACCATGGTCATTAATGTTTGAGGAGATGATTCTCGTGGCAAGCTAACAGCATAAAATGTTCTTTTAGAAACCTAAAACCTATTTTTAGCACAGGAGTCTTCTTACTCAAGTAGGTAAAATATTAAGCGCTGTATCTGGTAAAATACATCATTCATCAGATATTTTCTTATAATTTAATCATCCTAAGCATTTAAAAATGTGCAATAATTCCCAATGCGGTATTGGCAGCTCCTGACTTATGACTGAGCTTGATCTAAGAGTCCCTTTGTTAGATATTTGTCTGAGACTCTGAAAATGCTTTTGCTTGAAGAGCAGAATGTCATACCAGGCTGATGGACTGTGATCGTCCTTTGCCTTAGAGATCTGGAGCCTGAGGTTTAAAGTGGGAAGTACCTTTCTCTCACTTCACAGCCAGTAAGTCACTGAGCTGGGACTAAGATGACAAGCCAACTGGTCATACTGACTGGGGTCTTCTGGAATGTTATTTAGGTACATTATGCAATAAAAGCCCCGTGTGGGTTTTCTGAGAACCTCAGGAAAGCTGTGGGCCAGAAGCCAGTTGCTTTTCTTAGGGCTGTTGAGAGCGTTCAAGGAGGAACTTCTGTACAGCATCCGGCACAGTATATTACACACCTAGTGAATGTTGGCCGGCTGTCCCCTTTCCTCTGCTCTGCTGGTTTCTGGAGTTTTGTTCTCGTTATTGTCACTGCCTCAGAATTCACGTGAATTTATATTGCTCAGCGATTCTGGCCGTAGACCAGAAATCACTAGGGAGGAAAAAGGAGCAATCGTCTGCCTTAACTGAAAAGCCAGTTCACAAATGTTCATAAAAACCAAGTCCTAATTGAGTGATGTGAGAATTTTGCTTCAGGTGATGGAGCCCTGTCCCAGAACGTGTTAGGAAACATTTTATCCCTTACAAATGCAGGCAGTATGTAAACTTTTGATGCCTAATTTTTGATAGAAAATCTGTGCATAAGTGTATTGTGATTCTTACTGTACTGGTAACAGGACTGGAATTATAAATATTGCATACATTCTTGTGATAGTGACTTACGTACATATTGTAAATATTTTGAGTTGTCACTCTTTAGCATGTATTTATAATGTTTTATGTTACAAGATACTTTTTATAAATTCTGCGGATTCTTTTTACTAACAAAGGATTAATGTTGCCTTGTGACACGTGTTACGATTCAGATGAAAATGAACTGTTTAAGTTGTCTCAGATTTATTTTGAAGGGAAGATATTTTGCGGAACCCACTTTTATATATTTCTTTTTGTGACATTCTACATGTAGCATTTTGATAATTGACTTTTTTATGAGGTCAAGCTCCTGCTGGTTTATGAAATATACCCACGCTTGCCCTTCATTCCAGGCAGTGACCACTCGGAGGTAAATGCTGATGGTTCCTGATTTCCTTTGGCCTATGATGCAGAGTGACCTTATAGGGCATGAGGTCACAAGCGTAATTATTTCTCGTACGTTGTATTCTGCTTGCGCACCGTGGCTCATCTCCTCCTTTAATTTCAGAAACATTAAACACATAAAAGTTACTACCATTATATAAATCAAAATCTCTTCTAAAGAGGGTGCTATTGTAATTTTATGCAGTTATGACCAATGTAGTATTAATTTGCAAATTTATCATCTCAGGTATTGATAGAAGGATGTGTAACACATCGTGTTTAATACGTATTGATGTCATCAGAAAGAACAATCCTTTGTTCTTATCGAGTCCCTGCCTTTTTAGCTTCCTTTTGTGTTAAGGTTACCAGGGTTAGGCTCGTCTTTTTTATCCCCCTTGGAAACAGAATAGGATTTCTTTGTTCAGTGAAAGACACTCGTGGTAAACGATTTGGGTCTGACTTTCAACAAGCCACACTGTAGTACCTATTTTAACCTGGAATTGAAGTCACTTTTCTGATGATTATAAGGTAGTGGTCATTCTGAGCACATATGTGGATGGACCAACAATACACAAGAAGGTAAGATGGCGGAAGTGTATATTGTAGAGGTTGTGGGGAAGCATCTGCAGTCAGTAAAGATTTAAATATTAATGTATTCTTTGGTAGGCAGGTATTTTCAAGGTTTGCTGGGGAAAGGAGGGGGAAGGGATAGGACGGGGTTCGCTAAATATGATTTAAATGAGTCTCTCTCCGCCACTCCCAGAGGCCTTAAACTACACAACATTCCTTCCTTTATTTTTTATGTATGCCTCAGTTTTTTGGAATTCTCTAACAGCCTTCTAAGAAATGATTTTCTAGATAACTGAGGGTTTAAAAGTCACTGAATGCTTGGATTTTTTAAACAATGTTAACCTTTTTGTTGAAATATTTCAACGTGTCTCTGGCTTTTTAAACCTCTTCTCAAAGACCAGAGTTATTGTTTTGGCCCGTGCTGTAAAATTACCGCCATTTGCTTATCGAAGAGAGTGGACCTGTTTATCTTAACCTAAGGGACCCAGACTGAATTGCCTCTCACGTTTCATATTTTTAAAAATAACTTTCCTTCTTCCTTTTTTATTATCTGGGAATTATTTCCAATTTTTGCTGGTGGGCTGTTTTTTCTCACCCCTAAGTGCTTCTCTGCCCTGATGGCTAATTTACTGTTTTCAGTGTCCCAGGAGTGTGGAAGCCAGGCAGCCAAACTTATTTGAGTTAAATATAAAATAAGAGTAAATTGGCTGAGAGTAAGAGCTCTCTGATTGGGGGGGGGGGGGACAAAAATCCCTAAACTTTAGTGTAAACACTTTGTGGTGTCTCTGTTGGCTTTTCACGTTCTGCTTCCTTGACTACTTTCTCAGGTCTTTTGTTGCATTCTGGGTGCGTATCTCTCTTCTTCAGAAAAAATATTCTAATTAACATTGGGGAACAAAAGGGAAAACCATTTGGTTGCTCATGAAGAACTGAAAATTCTAAAGCAGCCCTTGTGTACTTAGTGCCTACTTTGTCAATCAGCTGAAAGGAAAGGGCGAGGTTTCCCCAGAAATATCTGTGGTTGTTACCTCGTTGTGTTCACAGAGCCAGCTGGAAGGGAGTGTGCATCAGGATTAGAAAGGGAAAGTATTGAATTATGGCACCATGATCTATAGAAAAAGTACTTGATGTTCTGTGGAAATTCTGATATTGAGAGGCAGAAGGGAACATCTCAAGACTGTATTATGCAAAGCGCACTGTATCTGTGTTGTATCTGTTTGCAGTGTTAAGTCAGGACCAAAGGGATTTGTTTCTCTTTTTTCTTCTAGAGTGTCAAACTGTGGGGCTTAAGTTTAAGCACTCTAGACTGATCATGTATTTAGCAGCATTAAACTGTTGTACTTATCTATATTTGGCTACTAACCTAATAGAGTAACACAATTTCTTTTTAATCAGTCACAACTATTTAAAGGAAAATCCTTTAGTTCCATGTGACTTGAGTTCTTTGAGGTGATATGTAATATTCTTGTAATTGTCCTTAAATCCTTTTTACAAGTCTTGGAAATGAGAGAAGTAAAATGGCAAATTTAAAACTGAAAGCATTACCGGATCGATTGGTTATTTAGACTTTACCTCTAAGTAAACAGAACTCTGCCATCAGGAAATGCTGTAGCTTAGAAACTCCACAGGATGAGGGAACTTCACGCTGGCAGGGAAGTCCTGTGTCACCTGGTTTCTGGTCATCCCTAGGAGTCCCCCGTGACGGTCTCCTCCCTCTGGAACAAAGCAGGAGTGGGGCAGGAGGAAATTCCGTAATTTCTTCCTTGCGTCCCGGTGAGGGATTGGGGGTTCCTTTAAGTGTGGGACTCCTTGAATGCTTCTTTCGCTCATTCCATTGGCCCCTGTGGAAAAGCTTCTGGAGCCCAAAAGATTTGAAATAATGTTAGTTATTTTCTTGTGCCCTCCTTACTTCTCTTATTCACAAGCCTCTCTGTCTCGCTCCCTTCAGCACAGAAATTGGTCACCTCTAGAGAGTTGTCGTTGGTGGTAAGACCCCTAGGAGGCATGGCTGACTTTTTTTGAGGTGTTCTTACATTTCTACCTGCTCTAAGAAGTTGGAGGCACTTAAGCCTATGAAGACTACCTTATAAAAGAAAAACTCACTCAACCTGTGACACATTGTTAAAAAATGGTGTTCAAATGGAAATGCCTGATATACCTTTAGCCGAGTTTCTAGTGGCCTTTGCTATAATAAATGACCTAATATTAGTTGCTATGAAGAGTATGATATTGATTTGTGCCATTAGTCTCTTGCTGATTTGCTGAGGAACAAAAATTTATAATGCTAATGGAAATAAAGTACTTTACAAAACACTGCACACGAATACCGGAACATGTCTTTGTAATAGAACAAGTGTCTAGTAAGCTTTTAAATAGAAATTTTCCTTATTCCAGTACAGATTATTCCAGTACAGGTGCTCAGAGTCCTGTTCAACTTGTTTTTACAGAACAAAAAGCAGCGTTGATTATCTTGTGATGTTTTAAACCCTAGACGCTTAATATGCACGTACAAATCCAATTTTGATTGGATTGTGAGACATTTGTAATTTTATGCCATATTTCTAATTTTATTATCTTTGTTGACTGGATATTCTGTGTAAGTTCATGGTTTTAATATTTTAGTTCGAAGTCTTCTTGTGATCTGCATGTGACAGAATAGTTTACAGTTTGGAAGTAAAACAGTAACTTAGAGTTATTACAAGAACATTATGTGAACCTATTTTACCTGTAATATTTTGATTGTAATAGCTAATTATAGATTTTGTTCGACTATTGCTTATAATTTCTGGGATTAAAATGATCAAAGTATACTAAGATGATCTTTGCCAAATCCATTCTTCCCTGCTTTGTCTTGCTTTTTGGGGGAAGAATGGTATTTTATGTTTTATTCTTCCTAAGTATCATCCTAATGATTTATTACTTCTGCTATCTATTTTTGTTAAGCAGATTTTGATACGAATAAGTGTTTTAATATTTATAAATGGTTTTATTGTGCATGACATTTGCAGACTTGGTTAATATTTTAGCACCTCTGGTACACAAACATAAAGAAAAAAATTTGTTTTATTGGTTTGAGCACCCGAATTGACCCCAGTGAGATTGAGATTGATCTGGTTTCTTTCAGCCTGTTAAATGCCAATCCAGTCATCTGTAACAATAGTTAGTATTTTTGTAATTTTTCTGTACATATTTTCTGTGTTTGCTCTATACAACTTACCCATCACTTGAAAAGATTTTCCTTTGCTTGATTTAGAGGCGAAAACAATTGCAACCTCCTGTGGTATTGCTTGTTGTTTTTGAAAATTGTTGCTTACGGTTAATGTCCATGCTATGATCGCAGCTCTTTTTCTGTAAGCCTTCTGAAAAGACTTTACATTTTACTGAGAAATGATGATGTGGCT